>NC_079189.1:362187435-362487435 GCF_029499605.1 Hyla sarda
TTTTGGAACACAGAGCTCTCTGCTGACATCACGAGCACATTGCTCTCTGCTGACATCTCTGTCCATTTTAAGAACTGTCCAGAGTAGGAGAAAATCCCCATAGCAAACATATGCTGCTCTGGTCAGTTCCTAAAATTGACAGAGATGTCAGCAGAGAGCACTGTGCTCTTGATATAGGAGAGAGCACAGTGTTCCAAAAAGAAAAGAATTTCCTCTGTAGTCTTCAGCAGCTAATAAGTACTGAAAGGATTAAGATTTTTTAATAGAAGTAATTTACAAATCTGTTTAACTTTCTGGCATCAGTTGATTAAAAAAAATAAAGGGGGACTCTGGTGGAATTTATTTAAGTGTCCCACAAGAGCCTAGCAGATGAGCGACCTCCAGCACCTCGGCTGCATCTGGCCAAATTGACAACCTGAACTACCAGGAATGGAATGACATGTTCTACTCAAACCTGCCTGTCATACCATCAAAGTCCAGGCCTATAAACAGACTTTACCAAAATTCATTTAGCAACTATGCTTTGCTAGGGATTTTCAACTACCCTGGACATATGCCTATAAAACACCAATATGCAGAAACTGACCTAGTTATACTTAGTATTACTAAACAACATTTCTTATATGATATTAAACGGCACTGTCGGATTCAAAAACCATTTCTATGTTGTACATCTTGGCAAAACATTATCCTTTCTAACTGAAATATAACTTTTTTTTTTTAGAGAAATCATGGCTTATTAAAAAAAAAATAATAATAATAATAAAAACACCACTAGAGGTCCTCATACCTTAGAGAACATAATGCTGCCCGGTTGCAGTATTATCTTTGTACAAACTGAAGCACAGGTATGGGCAAAGTCCCGTTAGTAAGGGTGGGACTAGCCCTCATCTGTGCTTACTCCTATCCTATCACACTGCAGCATGAAAACAGAGAGAGTGGGCTACAGAGCAGCCTGCAGTGACTGGATGAAGAGACCCAGCACTGCACAGCAGACTCAAGAAAACTGAGGAAACACCCTCTCCAAAGCACAGAATGACAAACCAAGTGAGCAACAGAAAGAAGGTATTTGTGAGAGAAATATATAAATAAATGTACACAATAAGGATTAGGTACATATTAATATTAAATGTACATAATTAGGATTAGCTACTGAGTAACATTAATTTTTTTTGTTTTTGTCAGATATGACAGGTACTTGATAGATATGTGCTTATTGTAATAATATGTAATAACATTTTTCTCTTTTTTTCTTTATTGATATATGCTTATAATGTTTTATTTTTCTAAACTATTATATCTTATTAATTACATTAAGTTGCTTTCATTAAAAAGAAGGTACAGAAAGGATAAATGTCCTACATCAGCTACTTAATACACAACCTCTGGTAAAGCTAAGATCTGCTTCCTTTACCTCTTGTGAGCTATTAACCTTGTCACCAACACTTAAAGTAATTAGGATTATCTCAGACTCCCAAGCTTTGACAAGTTCATTGTGTACTTTCTAGAGTGCTCATTCCTGGCACTTAGAAGAAGGTGTAAAAGGTAAAGGCATGAATAGAGATCTTTATTCCACCTGATCGGATGGATTAATGATTTGGTTTGCAGAGCATGCCTGTATTCTATCTGATGGGAAGGATGGGGTTTCTGCACATTTAGTCAAAAGGAAACGTTTGATAGCACAGGATACTTTTATAGAACTCATCACCTCTCCATTTTAATTTAGTTTTTTACAAAAGACGAATATCATTTTTTTTCTTTACTTCTTTAATATGTAAAAACAATATCATAAATATGCAATGGTCTACGTCATTATATAAACAACATATTCTGCCCAAGAGTCCTCCTAGTTAGTACAGACAGAAAAGACAAAAAATAGCTACAATTATTTTAAAGCATAGTATAAATATACAGACTAATGGATCTGACTACACACAGGGTTCGTTTGTAGTCAGTAATCATGCAAACAATAGCAAAGGAGCCGTATACACAAATCAGATAATTATTTATCAAAACTTCAACATTAAAGTGGTCACAAAAGTGTACATATTATATATAGAGTCCCATAAATTGTATCTGAGTGTGTCTGAAAACAAAGGTGTTAAATGTTACAGTGGCAATCGAGAAGAGAATTTATAATACTTTCCACCTGAAGTGCATCCCAAGGATGTATTCACATGTACAGTATCCTGCGTAGGATTTGAAGCAGTGTTCAGTCATTTAGTTTACACTGAAATCTGCAGCGTCAAATTCTGTGCATCAAATATGTGCAGGGTATTTAATGTGTGAATAGACCCTTAAAGGGGTACTCCACTGGCCTGCGTTTGGAACATTTAGTTCTGAACGTTATGTTGGCGCTGTGGGGGTCGGCCACACCCCCTCGTAACGTCAGGCCATGCCTCCTCAATGCAAGTCTATAGGAGTGGCCCCCTACCATAGACTTGGATTGAGGGGGCATGGTCTGTCATCACAAGGGGGCGTGACCAATCCCCACATCGCAAACACAGCATTCGGAACTAAAGGTTCGGAGCGCTGGCCAGTGGAGTACCCCTTTAATGGGTATTCCAGGGTTTTTTCTCTTTAGCTTTTGAGCTCATCATTACACAGTAATAGAACTTGGCATCAAGTGCTCAAAGGCCATTAAAATAGCAAACCAACAGTTACTTACCTATCCAATCCTGTGCTGATTAACCATTTAAAAACACCACTAATACAAATGCCAAAAGGACACATAACCCTACTATAAATCCACTTTCTAAAATGTAACCTATATTAGAACCTCTCAAAGAAATACTTTGTGTACTTTTATTTAAAATTACCAATATTCCTCATTTAGGCTTCTGTTGGCACAATGGTCTTTTTAAAGCATACCCCTCTCCAAAAAGAAGACTGGGGTGCCAACATGAGCATTGGGACTGGAGAGGTAAGTAACCTTCGTTTGCTATTTTACAGCATAAAAATAAATGATTAAAACATAGATAGTCCCTTTAACCCTTAAGTTCTAAGAAGATATTCAACAGAAATATATATAAAAGGTCAAAAGGTGTCTTGTAAAGTGTGAAAAAGCATCATTGTTCTGCAGGTGGTTCTAAACAGAAGGATAACAGTACAGCCCTTGTTAGCTTCATGGTTTATACAAGAACGCAATGCAAAACTGCTTCTGTCAGAGAAATATGCTGCGGGTATGCTTGGCAGAAAGTTATTTTCAGGAAGCTTTGACATTTTCCTTTTTTTATCTTTTCTCCTGAGAAGTAAGGCATTCATAATAACCCGCTTGGCTCTGTAACAGTTGCTTCACAATACTGGAGACTGTGTATACAGTAGATGTGCAGAAAAAAACTGCCTGAGGCAAGAGCAGATACAGATGTAATACAAGCAATAACAAGGAAGATGGTTGCTGCAATTACCTTGCTATTTAACCCAATCTATGGCCCATCAGCAAACGTTTAGTGGAGTGTTTGAAGTGAGACGGGCTGACACAATACATTCTGCTTATCTGTCCCCTCTAGCCATTACATACTCTTTACCCAATATTCGTGTCAAATAAAACAACTGTGCATTGACTTCTCC
Source organism: Hyla sarda (assembly GCF_029499605.1). NCBI lineage: Eukaryota > Metazoa > Chordata > Amphibia > Anura > Hylidae > Hyla > Hyla sarda. Next base: position 362,191,006 of record NC_079189.1, read on the forward strand.
CTTGTGTTAGCATTATGGGAAAGATTGACAGCTCCAGGATGCTGAGAGGAGGTCATTAGAGGCAGCTCGCTGACTCCTCATGAAAGCACTTCCTCACCTTTGCCCTTAAAGAGCAACCCTACTTGTCAGCCTCCATAACTACATGTTAAAAGGGTGATGTCCCTGGGTCAAATTGTTATGCTAAACGTATAGTATATTTTCATCTGCATAAGAACATATATAAAATAAATAAATAAATAAATCATTAGCATATTAAGGTTATGATCACATCAGCGTTGTGCAACTCTGTTATGATATTTCCCCTATTGACACTTAACAGAGGTCACTCATAATGGATATGAAACTGATGTTAACAGAAATAAAATGGTAAAACCTTGCATATAAAATAATGGACTGTTAACATCCGTTATTAGCTGATAAAACATCCATTCATCTCTGTTAAATGTCCGTTGTTTTGTGTTTTTTATTTTAGCATGCTCAGTAGCAATAATGGATATAATGGTAACCAAGGTTAACAAAGATTACTTCCATAAGCAGACTATAATGTAGGGATGTGGAAATTCTATCGCCCAACGGCCGGGACATTTAGTTCCGGGCACCTGGCAGGTGAATTTTTAATAGATTTAGCCCTGTATCGGGTAAGCAAGGCCAAACCGACTTCCCCCTCCACCCCCCCCCCCCCATAATGCCGGTGTGAGGTGTGGATGTAGACTTGCATGGGACGCAAGTCTGCACCTCACACCGGCGCTCAGTGTGTATGGAGAAGGCTCCTGACTCCTACTCGCTCCATACACCCAAATCTGCTGCGGACAGCCGAAAAGAGCACACCCCCTTTCAAATACGCAGCGGGAAACCCGCAAATAAATCCGCCCGTGTGAACGTACTCTAAAAGTTCATATCACCCCCCTTTCCATATAAAAATATGTAAACATAATACAAATAAACATATTTGGTATTGGCGCGTGCATAATTGACTGAACTATTAAAAAATAACATTTTATATCTCGTATGGTAAATGGCGTAAAAAAAATAAAATAAAAAACAAATCACAGAATTACGTTTTTTATGTTTAGAACATCATATCCCAGAAAAAAAATGAAGTAAAAAAGTGTTCAAAAAGTCTGATCAATGCCAAAATGGTACCGATACAAACAGCATATTACGGACCAAAATACTGAGCCCTATACAGAAAGAAAAAAAAAAGTAAAAAAAAAAAAAATTTATTAAAACATGACGGAAACTAAACAAATTTGGTATTGGTGAAATCAGGCCGACATCAAGTATCAAAATAATATGTAAGTTTGACCACAAGGTGAATGGAAAAAATAAAAGGAAACCCCAAAATTTGCATTTTTTTCACTTTCACCTCACAAATAATTTTTTTTTGTTTCAGAGCATAAGTTATGGAAAAATGAAAGGTGTCATTACAAAGTATACTTACCCGAAAAAAAAACAAGCCTCATATGGGTCTGTAGATGGAAAAATAAGAGTTATGGCTATTATAGGACGAGGAGGAAAAACTAAAGCGCAGAAACTAATAAAGAACCTATTTCCGTAATACTTTGGTTGAAATTATTTTATCTACCAGGACAAGTGGATCGTCATGAGGGACAAGTAGATTGTGTTCCGCTTTAGTCCCTAGGGCAAGTAGTTTTGTTTTAAATTTCTACACCCCTGATAATGTTTTGTGTTTTTTTTATTTTAGCATGCTCAGTAGCAATAATGGATATAAAGGTAACCGAGGTTAACAAAGATTACTTTCCTCAGCATAGACTATAATGTTAAAGAGTCACCAAATAAACTTTTCTAAACTAACTCAGACTATGTTCCCTAACAACTCCTAACACTTCTCCCACCCTTCAAAAAAAAAAAAAAAAAAAAGCTATGTATCTTACCTTTATTCTTGCTCACAATCTTGCTCACAATCTCCCAGCAGGAGAAAGTAGGCGTTTCCCAGCAGGCATGACATCACTGAAGCCTGCTAGGGGACCACTTCCACCCTCACATCCTTGCAGTTCTGTGATGAATAGAAGACCGCAAGCTCTGTTCAGCAGCTTTCAGTATGCATATATTTCAGTAAGGCTCTTTGTAGCTTTCAGGAACACAATGATGTGGTCGGCACTGCGGCTCTCCCTATTCACGTAGCAAGTCAATGCAATCAATAGGAAGAAGTTTTGGCACACGGTAAATTTTGTCTATAACAATGAGTTCTTTAAACATCATGCAAAAGCCTGGTATCGTTTTTTAGATGACGTTTTTTGCATATGGGAGGAGCCACGTCAAACTTTGCTGGATTTCATAAAACACATTAGTGGGGTGTGGCCTGAGCTCAACTTCACCATGACATCTAGTTTAAATACAGTAAAGACACAAATGTTTTACTTTTTAGACACTACTGTAAGTATAGGTGTAAACAGTTTTCTATCCACCGACTTATACATTAAGAGCACAGATAAAAACAGTATCTTACATTATTCAAGTAACCATGCACATACAACTAAATGTGCTATTCCAAAATCCCAATACCAGAGAGTAAGACATATCGTATCAAATTCAAAGACACGAGAGGTGAGAATAAAGGAGATGAGACAGAAGTTCATTAATAGAAGCTATCCTCTCAGATTATTACAAAAGCTGAAAGAGAGTCCTTATCAGAAAGGATACCAAAAGTAGAACAACCGCGTACAGTGGGGCAAAAAGTATTTAGTCAGCTACCAATTGTGCAAGTTCTTCCACTTAAAAAGACCAGAGAGGCCTGTAATTTTTATTATAGGTATACCTCAACTATGAGAGACATAATGAGAAAAAAAAAATACATAAAATCCCATTGTCTGATTTTTAAAGAATTTATTTGCAAATGATGGTGGAAAATAAGTATTTGGTCACCTACAAACAAGCAAGATCTCACAGACCTGTAACTTCTTCTTTAAAGGAGTACTCTAGTGCAGAGTATTCCTGCCCGGGCTGCAAAAAAAGTGAAAATGTCACATGGCGCTCAGCCTATAGCCGATCGCCGCGATGTTCCGCCTCGGCCGGCGATAGGCTGAGCGTTATGTGATGCTTCGTTACACCCGGAAGTATGAAGAAGATGGACCGGAGGACCGATCAGCTGTAGTGGCGCTCCGCGGGAACCCAGGAAGGTGAGAGATGGTTCATTTAAATTTTTTTTGCAGCCCGGGCAGGAGTACTCTGCAGCAGAGTACTCCTTTAAGAGTCTCCTCTGTCCTCCGCTTGTTACCTGTATTAATGGCACCTGTTTGGACTTATCAGTATAAAATACACCTGTCTACAAGCTCAAACAGTCACACTCCAAACTCCACTATGGCCAAGACCAAAGAGCTGTCAAAGGATACCAGAAACAAAATTGTAGACCTGCACCAGGCTGGAAAAATTTAATCTGCAATAAACAAGCAGCGAAGAAATCAACTGTGGGAGCAATTATTAGAAAATGGAAGACATACAAGACCACTAATAAACTCCCTCGATCAGGGGCTCCACGCAAGATCTCACCCGTGGTGTCAAAATAATCACAAGAACGGTGAGTAAAACTCCCAGATCCACACGGGGGGACCTAGTGAATGACCTGCAGAGAGCTGTGACCAAAGTAACACACTACGCCACCAGTGCCAGATGTGTCGCCTTGCTTAAGCCAGTACATGTCCGGGCCTGTCTGAAGTTTGCTAGAGAGCATTTGGATGATCCAGAAGAGGATTGGGAGAATGTCCTATGGTCAGATGAAACCAAAGTAGAATGTTTTGGTGTTTGAAGGAGAAAGAACGCTGAGTTGCATCCAAAAACACCATACCTACTGTGAAGAATGGGGGTGGAAAAATCATGCTTTGGGGCTGTTTTTCTGCAAAGGGACCAGGATGACTGCTCCGTGTAAAGGAAAGAATGAATGGGGCCATGTATCGTGAGATTTTGAGTGAAAACCTCCTTCCATCAGCAAGGGCATTGAAGATGAAATGTGGCTGGGTCTTTCAGCATGACAATGATCCCAGACTCACCGCTCGGGCAAAGAAGGAGTGGCTTCGTAAGAAGCATTTCAAGGACCTGACCTAGCCAGTCTCCAGATCTCAACCCCATAGAAAACCTTTGGAGGGAGTTGAAAGTCTGTGTTGCCCAGCGACAGACCCAAAACATCACTGTCACTGCCAACAAAGGGTATATAACAAAGTATTGAGATGAACTTTTGTTATTGACCAAATACTTGTTTTCCACCATAATTTGCAAATAAATTCTTTAAAAATCAGACAATGTGATTTTATGGATTTTTTTTCTCATTATGTCTCTCATAGTTGAGGTATACCTATGATGAAAATTACAGGCCTTCTCTCATCTTGTTAAGTTGGAGAACTTGCACAATTGGTGGCTGACTAAATACTTTGTTGCCCCACTGTATGTATTTTGTTCACAAGTTTCACCCACTGAATCACAAGATTGATGCAGTAGTACGAAAACTGGCACATTTTAAAAGACGCTTATCCTGATATCAGGGAATTCAGTGACATACCCATCTGTTGCAATAAGAAAGCTCCTAACATTAGGAACAAATTAGTAAAAGCAGATATTGGGAGTCAGATAAAAAGATTATATCTAATTGTAAATATGGGACATTCCCATGTTTAAATTGTACACATTGCTCTAATGTACTTAAAGGCGATCAGATTTTTCATCCACACCGAGGTACACCTTATAAAATCAAAGGTTTACTATACATGTGACACATCTAATGTAGTATATGTGTTAAAATGCCCATGTGGATTACTTTATATAGGTGAGACTTCACAACGTATGACAGACCGTCTGAGCAAACACAAGTCGCTTATTCGTTGTAAAAATGTACAACTCCAAGTACCTTATCATTTTCATGAAAAGGGACATAGTATAGCTCAATTACGGTTTCAGATCTTGGAACAGGTAAGATACCCGAGACGTGGTGGTGACATTAAAAAACTCCTCCCCTATCGTGAAGCATTTGGATTTATACACTTAATACATTGCTTAATACAAAAGGTCTTAAAGGGGTTGTGCGCTGCCCTGACTTTTGGAGCTCCGCTCACAGCGTCCGGAAGTTCATTACTCCGAATGAACACTGTGTGCAGGCTTCTGTGTTCGCGGCCGCCGGACGTGACGTCACGCCCGGCCCCTCGTGACGTCTCGCCCGCCCCCTCAACGAAAGTCTAAGGGAAGGGGGCGCGACCGCTGTCACGCCCCCTTCCCATAGACTTTGGTAGAGGGGGCGGGCATGACGTCACGAGGGGCCGGGCGTGACGTCACATCCGGCGGCCGCGAACACGGAAGCCCGCACACAGCGTTCGGAGTAATGAACTTCCGGACGCTGTGAGCGGAGCTCCGCAAGTCAGGGCAGCGCACAACCCCTTTAACCGAGATTATGAGATTTCACAAAATATGCAATTTACAGTATACTTGATCATTCATCATCTTTTTACTTTCCTTACAGACCCAGCAGAGACCAACTTGAAAGTCCAACATTTGAAAATCCTGTTTGTTAGATTTATGTTACATGATATATATATAATTGATCACACGGCGAAAGTGATTTTTTGTTATTATTAATTTATGTTATTTTGATTTGTATTGTGAGGTCCATTCCGCTATGAAGATCATTATGTTATGTCACACCCCCTTTTGTGAGGTTAAATGATGCTATTTCCGATGTGAACACTAGCTGTTGAAAGGCTCAGGTATGAGCCGATACGTGTGCAGTAACGCCCAGCTATGCTAACCTGAATAAACCCTTTGCAGCTTTCAGTGAGGCTCTTTGCAGCTGTCAATCAAGCTCAGTGCAGAGAAACACTTCCTGAGTTTGGTCTCCTGCCATTACAAGCAGAAGACCAAAATCTAAGACTTTGACCAGACGGAATGTGTTCAGGCCAAGAAAGGAGACCCCTGGTGGCTAGAAGTATACAGCAGAAAAACTAACATAAAACGTTTTTTAATGGAAGCCAAGTACAAAAGTTATTTATTTGGCATAAGGAATCAAATATAAAAAATCCTGTTTAACCTCTTAAGGACATGCGCCGTAAATGTATGGCGCTGCATAGCTCCTCTTATCGCACAGAGCTGTACATTTATATGTGATACCAGCACAGGAGATGCGCTCGCTTCATTCCCGGCGGGTTCCGGTGGCTGTCAGCAGCCGCAGACCCGCCGGTAATGGCAGACATCAGCGATCGCTCTGATGTCTGCCATTAACCCCTCAGGTTGCGTGATCAATACAGATCACGGCATCTGCAGCAGTGCGGAACTTATAATGGCTGATCTGATCACCCGTGGCACTGCCACGGGGATCAGATCAACCAAGACGGTGGACAGAGGTCCCCTCACCTGCCTCCGTCAGTCTCCCTGGGTCTTCTGCACTGATCTGCCTTCAAGCAGACCAGAGCAGAAGATTGCCAATAATACTGATCTTTGCTATGCCCTATGCATAGCACTGAACAGTATTAGCAATCTAATGATTGCTATAAATAGTCCCCTATAGCGACTAAAAAAGTGTAAAATAAATGTAAAAAAAAATAAATAAAAAAAATTTGAAAAATCCCATCCCCAATAAAGTTTTTAATCACCCTTTTCCCCCATATTAATACATAAAAGCGTAAAAAACGATAAATAATAAACATATTTGGTATCGTTGCATGCGTAAATGTCTGAACTATAAAAATATAATGTTATTGATCCCAAAAGGCGAACGGTGTAAACGTAAATAAATAAAAAAATTCAAAAATTTGTCACATCAAACTCCCAAAAAAATGAAATAAAAAGCGATCAAAAAGTCACATATTTGCAAATCTGGCACCAAAACAAACTACAGATCATGGCGCGAAAAATGAGCCCTCACAAATCCCTGAATACGGTAAAATCTGAAAGTTAGAAGTGGTCAAAATAGGGCGATTTTAAACATACTGATTTTGAAATGAGTTTGAGATTTTTTAAAAGCAGTACAATACTAGAAAAGATAGAAAAGTATGTAACCATGGGTATAATTTTAATCGTATTGACCCAGAGAATAAAGAAAACATGTATTTTTTACCGTAAAGTGTACAGCATAAAAATGAAACCCCCCAAATTTGCAAAACTATGATTTTCGTTAAAATTTCCATACACAAAAAATAATTTTTTGGGTTTACCATACATTTAAGGGTAAAATGAGTGATGTCATTACAAAGTAAAACTGGTCACGCAAAAAACAAGCCCTCATATGGGTCTGGGAGTGGAAATATAAAAGAGTTATGAATTTTAGAAGGTGAGCAAAGGAAAAAGCAAAAACGCAAAAATAAAATTGGTTGTGTCCATAAAGGGGTACTCCGGTGCTTAGACATCTTATCCCCTATCCAAATGATAGGGGATAAGATGCCTGATCGCGGGGGTCGCGCTGCTGGGGACCCCTGTGATCTTGCACGCCTTCACTCCGGGTCTGATTACTGTCGATCACGGGGACGGAGCATTGTGATGTCACGGCTCCGCCCCCATGTGAAGTCACGCTCTGCCCCCTCAATGCAAGCCTATGGGCCCATAGGCTTGCATTGAGGGGGCGGAGCATGATGTCACAATGCTCCGTCCCAGTGATCGACAATAAACAGACCTGGAGCGAACACGCTCCGGGGTCTGATTCTAACGGGGTGCGCCGTGCAAGATCACGGGGGTCCCCAGCGGCGGGACCCCCGCGATCAGGCATCTTATCCCCTATACTTTGGATGGGGGATAAAACGTCTAAGTGCCAGAGTACCCCTTTAAGGTGAAAATGGGCTGAGTCCTTAAGGGGTTAATGACAGTGCCCATTTAACTTACTAAGTACTACGTACATTAGAATATCCATTATTTATTATGAATTAAAAAAAATACTGCATACCTGGTACTTTTCTCTGTTATAAATAACTGAAGTGAAGGATAACTGATGGTAACTGAGTACAATGGAGATTAAACATAGCCTATAGGAATGAATGGGATCCATTACCTTAATTTTCCTTTCTCTAATGGAATTGAGTAACGGAAAAGAAAGACGCTGATGTGAACCTACCCTTATGTGCATAGTTACATTCTGGAGGCACACTACAGGGTCGGGTCACCAGTGGATCCGCACCATAAAATACGCTGCAGATCCGTTACGTTTAACCTCACCCTTACAACCGTATGCAAAACTGTGCATTATAAAAACTGTATAGGGTTATATCTGTTAAAAAGTAATTCCACAGTTGCCCACAGCACTGCAGGAGTCCTGGGCGGCTATGCACCCGGATACATCTAGTTGTGTACGTTTTTGTATGGTAAGTCAATGTATAAGTTTTTCTATATGGTTGCATACGGTTTTCAAATCTAAAACGTATACTGCAACCGTATAGCAAAATCGTGATGTGAATGCACCCTAAGTCATTCTTTCAATCCTACATTTTCTCTCTCCTTCCTTGTTGAGTGGATTGGTCCATCATGGCATGATATCTGAGCTTTGTTGTGTGCTCTAAACCATGTTTCCTTTAATGCTTCTCCTTCACAACATGCAACCTCTAGTACACTGAGGAAGAGCTCTGTTCTCCACCCATGCTTTACACTGCTGCTCATCTTGTTTTAAATGGCTGCTGTGTATAGGCACGTGCAAACTTTATTCTATCGGTCAGTACAACTATTATTCCAATTATAATTTTTGTTTCGCTTTATAGTTTAAAAAAAATTAGACCTCTGTTCATTGCCATATTCTGACCCCTATAACCTATAAATGTTTCCATCTACTGCTGATAGCAGCAGGCATCTGCCGACTATGATGTGGACCCGACTCGTAGCCCTTTGCCATATTCCCTTAACTCAACCCATGATGTACATATATGTCATGGGTCGGGAAGGGGTTAAAGTGTAACTGTCATTTCAAGTGACTTTTCATAGTGCGTTGTTTTGTGTGTGTACATGAGGAGTAGCACTATTTCCATCTTTTTCATTGATTACCTTTATGCAGGCTCGGGAGTACTTGAAGCCTTGGGAGTACAAAAGGAAGCACTTTTGTCAAATATGATATATTACAAAGTTTCTTATATTTGCTTGAACTATTGATCTCTGCAAAGTTATTTGAAATGACAGCTACTCATTAACACTTAGAGGACATTGGATGTAAATGTACATCCTGGTTCCCTGGTACTTAACATACCAGGACGTATATTTATGTCCTAAGCGGCAGTCCTAGTATGATGCGAGCACAGGAGCTGTGCTCGCTTCATAGACTTTAAGTGACAGCTGCTATCAGCAGCCTTGCACTTACAGTCAATGATGGAGAACGGTGTATTGACGTTCTCTGTCATGAACCCCTTAAGTGCTGGGATCAATAGCAATGAGAGCACTTAAGCGCTGCAAGACCAGCCCCGCTAATGATCACCACCCCTGCAGCATGTTTACAGGGGTCTGATTGGTTCAGTGCTTGCTAGAGCTCCTCTTACTTGCTCCGTACAGGTCCCTCAAGGGAGGTAAGAAGAGGCTCTTTTATTTTAAAACACAGCTCGTGTACAATTTTTTTGAGCTGGATAACCCCATTTTATTCAAGGGGTAAGTATAGCGAAGCCTATGTTCATGCGTCGGAATGCCCGCACAGAGATTCCGCAGACTGCAGGCCCGCACGGGAAATTCTGAGGTGTGCAAAGCGCAGCAGAATCCTGTTGAATTTAACGGGACTTTGCTGCTGTGGAATCTCCCTGCAGAATTCCAATGTGGAATTCTGCATGGAAATTCTGACGTGTAAACATAGCCTGACTGTTCCAAGTTCAGAAGGTACAGCTTTCCCATTCTACCTTGTAAGATATTCTCCCCTTTCCATAGTTACTCTGCCTAACATATTCATTTAGACAAACACCACTGTTAGGCCATGTTCACATGTTGGAATTTCGCTTGGAATATCTGCACAGAAATTCCGCAGCCGGAGAGTCCCGTTGAATTCAGGGGGATTCTGGTGCTCTGTGCACACAGCGGAATTTCGGTGCCAGATGTTTCTGGGCTCAGAAATTCCAAATTTCGTGTCTGCAGAAAGAATGAACATGTTCATTCTTTCTGCGGACTTCACACAGAATACATAGCCGTCTATGAGACGGCGCATTCCTGTGTGGTCCTAGCACCGGCAGCCAAGCCATGTCAGATATTTCTTTAATAAAAATGTCATGATTTTAAAGGGAGACATACAAAAAAGATATTTTTTCTTTATACCTCGCTGGTACAGAATTTACAAGCTCAACAGAACAAATATGAAAAAACTGTTGTGTTGCACAGTGCTCCCACTAAGGGTAAACAGGTATAGGGTTAATGCTTTGCTGAAGTTTTGGCTTCATGCTTGGTTTTAGCTGAATTAAGTATCTTCTAAAATGAAACCGCAACATTAGTGCAGGATAAGAATACAGTGAGAGGCTGTTCTTCTACATTTAAGTGCAAAGGAAAGGAAACTCAGTTGAGCTGCTGAAAACCCCTATTATCATTTCACAGCGAGAGATCGAAAAAGGATTACCTGTATCAGTTCACTTGAACTTAGAAAGCTAAACACCTGCACTACAATGGAATACCACAATCGCCTCTTCACAAATCTGGTGTCGTTTGTGGAACAGTATGGGACATTTTGTAAGCCAAATAAATAAATAAATAAAAATTAAGCAAATCTAACAGTTCTAAAAAGTGTTGAGTATAATTGTCTGACATGTTGCATCAATGATACACTGAACAGCCATAACATTAATACTTACCTCAAAATCAGCTGACAACTGACCTCATTTACTAAAGGTAATCTGACTCTTTTTTCTCTCAGGTTTGGCATCCAAATTGTGTGGCAAGATGTGTCCACCAGGTTTTGCAACTCCTTTTTTTACACAGAAAACCCATGGCTGCCAGGGAAAAGGGGCACGTCCCTGACAGTTTCGAAAAATCCCAACAATCTTACTAATGTTCCCACATACCATGGAAAAATATCTGTCTTGGAAAAAACCTACAAAGAAAATTACACTCCACTCTTAGTAAATCAGGTCCTATGACTCCACAAGACCTCTGAAGGTGTCCTGTGGTATCATGCACCAAGATGATAGCGGCACATCCTATAAGGAGGACCTATAGTCTCTCCTATATTATCTGTTTTATAGGGGTTATCCACCATAAGGTGATTTTAGTACATACCTGCCAGGCTAACTTTTTGTGAACTGGGTATTTCCTGTTGGAGTTCGGTCTCTTAAACTACACATCCCATAGTTCCATGCTTGTAAGTGTGAAGTTACATTCCTTCCTCCCACACATCAGCCACCCCAACCATTGCAGCACAAATAAGCTCAAAAGATCAGTGTTTTCTAATCAGGGTGCCTACAGCTGTTGCTAAATAATCTCTCTCCCACCCAGCGGTCAATCCACCCATTGAAGCAGGACTGGCTCTCTTTTTACAACTGACTAGTGAGGTCATGTCTCACGCACTGCAACCTGGGAGATCCTGAGACAACAGTCATTTTGTATGCTGTTAAAAATAAATATTGGGGTGAAAATCACATAAGAATTGTGAGAAAACCGTCACACACAGGTACAGACACTATATTATGAACTACACTAACTTTACAGCCCCTGTAGCATAGTCAAAAAAATCCTAGAATATCCCTTTAATAAATACTTGTATACTCTCTTTTCCTATAGCTTTAATGTGACATTCCTTTGTAATTCTTGAAAGCATTGTATAACTAAATAGCTAACTGGGTGTTACCAGCTGGGTGTGTGTCCATAGGGGATCAGATTGCTTCTATCATTTTTCAGAGGCTTTTCAAAAATAAAAGAAGCAATCTGATTGGTTGCTATGGGCAACTCAGCAACTTTTCCTCTAAACAGGTTTTGATAAATCTCCCCCATGTCATTGCAGCACTTCTGGCAGAGGACGCTGAAGCAGCAACGCCCTTAGAGCACTGAGTTTAGGAGTGAGTAAAGGGGATTTTATATATATATATATATATATATATATAGATTTTATCAAGCAAGTTGCTTGATAAAGGCTAGTACTGCCAAAACGTTGTATCCAATTGGGGCTGAATAAAGAAACCAGTTTATGAAGATCCTTGACCTGTCGGTGCTGTGATTTGTGGACTTGCTTGTATTTATTCTGGGCTGGCTGCCTGGGTATTCACATGCACGGAGGTCGGTCCCCGGTGCTGTCTCACACCACTTTCTATATATATATATATATATATATATATATATATATATATACCTTTATCTTTTATTACGGTTCCTGCATTTAAAGATTTTAAAGACTTTACAACCAGAAAACTAGAGAGTAACAAGAGAAAGCATAACATTGTTAATATTGTGCTTTCATCTATGGGAACACTGACACTTGCAGTGCTGTTTGTGGTGTTATTTATTGCTCCCCACCCCAGCACCATCCTCCGGCATCTTCTTGGCAGCTGTGCTGCATTGCCGGGCAACACCTCTTAGCCTAAGTTTCCACTTGTTTTTTCCTCCTTACCTTTAAAAAATCATCACTTTCAATTTTGCACCTAAAAATCCATATGATGGCTTATTTTTTGCGCAACCAATTCTACTTTGTAAGGACATCAGTCATTTTACCCAAAAATGTACAGCGAAACGGAAAAAAAAATTATTGTGAGACAAAATAATTTTTTGGTATAAATGACACCTTCCCTTTATTCTGTAGGTCCATACGATTAAAATGATACCCTACTTATGTAGGTTTGATTTTGTTGTACTTCTGGAAAAAATCATAACTACATGCAGGAAAATTTATACGTTTAAAATTGTCATCTTCTGACCCCTATAACTTTTATTTTTCCGCGTATGGGGCGGTATGAGGGCTCATTTTTTGCGCCGTGATCTGAAGTTTTTAGCGGTACCATTTTTGCATTGATAGGACTTATTGATCCCTTTTTATTCATTTTTTCATGATATAAAAAGTGACCAAAAATGCACTATTTTGGACTTTGGTGATACCACATATGTTTATTTACCCAGTTTTTTTTTTCAATGGGAAAAGGGGGGTGATTCAAACTTTTATTAGGGAAGGTGTCAAATGATCTTTATTCACTTTTTTTTTTTTGCAATGTTATAGCTCCCATAGGGATGATTCTGCCGCTTGACTGCTCATGCCTAGATCTCAGGCACTGAGCAGTCATTCGGCGATCAGACAGCATGGAGGCAGGTAGGGATACTGCGGCTGTCATGAAAGCTCCCTGACCTAACCGGCATGGCTTTACTTTCACTTTAGACGCGGTGTTCAACTTTGAACGCTGCGTCTAAAGGGTTAATAGCGCGCGGCACCGCGATCAGTGCTGCGCACTTTTAGCCACGGGTCCCGGGCCCGACCTGCTATGATGCGGAGCCATTCCGTGGCCCCGCGTTATAGAACGGGAGCGGACTCATGACGTACCGGTACGTCATGGGTCCTTAAGAGGTTAAAGGGGTACTCCGGCTCTCACGCCCCCTCCCATAGGCTTGCATTGAGGGGCGGAGCGTGACGTCACACGGGGCGGAGGCGTGACGTCACACAATTTTTTTTAAACTTATAGAGGGAGTCCATCACTAAGCCGGGGCTTAGTGTTTGCCACAAAAACAGCTAGTGCCAACCCGTAAATTTTTTTTTAAACGTGTTGTGTTTTATATTTATTTACTTGACATGCTTAGTAGTGGAAGCTGTCTTATAGACGGAGTCCATGACTAAGCCAGAGCTTAGCGTTAGCCCCAATTACAGCTAGCGCTAACCCCCAATTATTACCACGGTACCCACCACCCTAGGGGTACTGGGAAGAGCCAGTAGCAACAGGCCCGGTGCATCAAAAATGGCGCTCCTGGGTGTAGGCGGTATCAGACTGGCATTATTTAGGCTGGGGAGGGCCAGTAACAATGGTCCCGCCCACCCTGGTAACGTCAGGCTGTTGCTGCTTGGTTGGCATTTGGCTGAGAATAAAAATATGGGGAACCTTATGCTTTTTTTTTTTTTTTTATAAATAATTAAATAGATTTACTTTCTGTGTAAAACACTTCACACATTGCGGACATGAAAATGGCTTCTCTCCTGTGTGAGTTCTTTGATGAGAAACAAGATTAGATTTTTTACTAAAGTATTTTTCACATTCTGGACATGAAAATACCAACCGAGCAGCAACAGCCTGACATTACCAGGGTGGGTGAGAACCATTGTTACTGGCCCTCCCCAGCCTAAATAATGCCAGCCTGTTACTGCCTATGCCCAGGAGTGCCATTTTTGATGCTCCGGGTCTATTGGTCCCGGCTCTTCCCGGCACCCCTGTGGCAGTGGGTACCGGGGTAATAATTGGGGGTCAGTGCTAGCTGTAATTGGGGCTAACGCTAAGCTCTAGCTTAGTCATGGACTCCGTCTATAAGAAAGCTTCCACTACTAAGCATGTCAAGTAAATACATTTAAAAAAAAACATGTTTAAAAAATGTTTATTCAAAAAGAAAACACTCTCCCAAAAGCCCTGGTTAACCATTTTATTAACATAAAAAAAAAAAAAAGCTGATCATCGACTCAGTCTATCAAATCCGAAGTAATCCACAGGATACATGGATCTGAAATGAGAAAAAAACAACAAGGAAAATAGGTTAATACATTTATTGTCACCCGCCCGCGCATCTCCTGTGCCGCACTACTACAACTCCCACCATGTCCTTACAGTAAGGGCATGCTGGGGGTTGTAGTTGTGCAGCAGAGGGCAGGTGACAAGCTTGTCACCCGCACCCGCCGCACAACTACGACTCCCAGCATGTCCTTACTGTAAGGACACACTGGGAGTTGTAGTCGTGCAAGCCAGGGAAGCGGGCGGTAATGCGCTCCGCTCCCTGGCCGGCGGTGATCAGAAAATCACTGTAATATTATATTTGAACTGACAGTAAACTCTGCGGCACGAAGCAAAGGAAGCTCAGGCTGACATAACACTGCAGCCACCTGGGACTCCCGCAGCTGGGCCGGGAGACGTGCAGGAGCCGTCCCTGCCATCCCACAGCGTGTACTGCAGCACTGAGGGATAGCATGGACGGCTCCTGCACATCTCCCAGCCCGTCTGCAGGAGTCCTGGGCGGCTGCAGAGTGATGCCACCTCGGGCTCCTTTTAATATATAATAGAGCTGTAGAGTTTTAGTCCCTACTGTAAGATCAAATTTCCTGCCGTGTCCCGTGATTGTCAATCACGGCAACGCAGCGGTGAATGTGAAATTACATTACTGACTCCAAAAACTCTGCGGCACCGAGGTATGTTAATGGAGCCCGGGCTGGCATCACTCTGCAGCCGCCCGGGCTCCATCTGATTCTATCCCCGCTACCCTCACTTAATGACGGGGGCACTGATTTACATCCCCCCCTGTCTCCTACATGCGCCACATATCTCCTACCCACTACCTGCTACAAGACTACAACTCCCAGCATGCCCTCACTGTAAGGGCATGCTGGGAGTTGTAGTCTTGCAACAGGTAGCAGACAGATGGGAGATGTGCGGCGCGGGCGGGTGGGAGACAAGGTGGGGATGTAAATCAGTGTGATCCCTGATCAGGTAGTCAGAAAAGCAGAAACATAAGCAAGGTTCAAGCTGGTGTAGATTCCTGGAGCTTTTTAATCAGATGCGCCTAGATCTGCGACAGTCGCAGTTGATAAATCAGGGTGCACTGGAAAGTGTAAAGTAAAAAAACATCTACGTGAGCAAGATGTCAAGATGAGCGGTGGGATGTAAACAAAGAAAAAGTCGCAAATAAGCGGAGTTGCACCAAAGCTGTGCCAAATATACAGGAAAATAAGCTCTACAAACTGTGATAAATATGGGCAATGTCTCCTGCAGTGGAGAAAACTCATTCTGCAATCTGCACAGAAAACACTTTGCTACTCTACCTATGTGAGGAGGATACTCTGGCCTTGGCCTTTGTTATACTGCACAGATGTATTGCTTTTGCACTTTTAAGTGTAGAGTTTATAATAGTTGTCTTCCTGTTATTAATAACAGTAAGACAACTATTATAAATTCTACACTTTAAAAAGCAACAGCAAAACATCTGTGCAGTATAACAAAGGCCAAGGCCAGAGTATCCTCCTCACATAGGTAGAGTAGCAAAGTGTTTTGTCTGCATCCCTGGTACAAGTGTCTCTGCAGAATAAGTACAGTAGTAGAAAGACAAGTTAGACAATTATTATAAACTCTACACTTAAAAGTGTAACAGCAAAACATCTGTGCAGTATAACAAAGGCCAACACCTGGAATAGCTCCTATGACATGACTAACCTAAAAGGATGGAACGTGTGAGCTTATTTTTTTATTTTAATCTTAAGATTCTTGTTGAGGAACACAAGCTGATCTACATGCCCAGCTATAAGGACACTTCTTTGTGCAGACACAATGTCTCCTGCAGTGGAGAAAATTCGTTCTGCAGAGACACTTGTACCAGGGATCTACCTATGATGAGGATACTCTGCAATGTGCTTCCTCTACCAGTCAAGAGGGTCATTATTGAAAGGCAAGGGGGTTTCATCCCTAAACATTCTAACCTCAGTTGCTGCAACCTCATGTGCAGATTTTTGTGCTCGATTGTGTTTGGCAAAGGCAAAAGTTGGTCCAAGCAGCTCAGCCAATGCACATGATGCTCTGGTTTCTTCATGGGTGGCTGGATGTTGGTTGATTGTCTTCTTTGTCCCCCTCTTCTTCTTTCTGCTGAAAAAAAAAACAAGCAGTATTAATCATAAGTAATTGAAACTTAAGATATAAAAATATATAAAGTCAATATTGCTTTCACTTACCATAGTAGCAGTAGTTAGCTTTTGTATCTCAACCTCCACAGCTTCAGTCAGTCGTGCGTAGATGTCATCAGCCTCTTCATCAGGGAGGAAGGGTAGATTCTTGAACCGAGGGTCAACAGCTGATGCCATGTACAGGGTCTCCTTTTCATTTGCATATCTTTTTTTTTTTAGATCTTCTGCTATTGCTTCCTTAATATCCTTGAGTGTATCTGAATCATCAGGACTTCGTTCAGTGCCCATGATGAACTTGGCATGAAGTGGTGCAATCAGTGACAGTGTTGGCATGCTCTCCTCTGACATCACTAATGTGGCATCTTTCATAGGCTTCAGTGCTTTGAGGACCTCTTCTGCACATGTGAAGATATCCTTTTAATTTTTTTCTGACCTCATTGGAAAGAAGTGCTGCACATATTGCTGTTTACTGTTCTAAAAACCTCTCAGTCATGTCATAGGAGCTATTCCAGCGTGTAACGACATCTGTAATCAGCCGGTGCTTTGGTAGCTCGAGTTGGTCCTGTTTGAGATTTAGCTGGTGACTAGCTATTGCATTGCGCCTAAAAAAGCCAGTGACATGCCTAATTCTGCCAAGCAGTCTGGCCACTGCTGGTAGTTTAAGTGCTTTCTGTGAGGCTAGGTTTAGGCTGTGAGCAAAACACTGAATGTGGCTAACCTGTGCAAGTCTAGCAGCCACAGCCATGTTGGCAGCATTATCTGTGACTACAACAGGATCTTTAGCAGTCAAGCCCCATTCATCAAGAGCATCACGGAGCAAACCTGCAATTAGAGATGAGCGAAATTACAGTAAATTTGATTCGTCACAAACTTCTCGGCTCGGCAGTTGATGACTTTTCCTGCATAAATTAGTTCAGCTTTCCGGTGCTCCGGTGGGCTGGAAAAGGTGGATACAGTCCTAGGAGACTCTTTCCTAGGAATGTATCCACCTTTTCCAGCCCACCGGAGCACCTGAAGGCTGAACTAATTTACGCAGGAAAAGTAATCAACTGCCGAGCCGAGAAGTTCGTGACGAATCGAATTTACTGTAAGTTCACTCATCTCTACCTGCAATGTTTTCCCCGGTGTGGCTGTCATTTATGGGTCACATTTGCAGCACGTGGGAGTCTAACTTTCACTCGCCTGTAATGTGATCAACTGTTATGGTCACGTATGACTCGGTGCAGCTTGATATCCAAGCATCACATGTCAAAGCCACTCTCCAGGCAGAACTAAGTTCCTCCAGCACAATCATTTTTACATCTTTGTACATCTTAGGTAAGGCGATGTCCGAGATGTGTTGTCGGGAGGGTAGGGCGTGGCGGGGCTCCATCTCGTTCACCATATTCTGAAAGTCGTCATTCTCCACCACACTAAGAGGGCGCAGGTTTTTGCAAATGAAATGGAGGACAGATTGTGTTATTCTTGTTGCACGAATCGAGCATGGTGGAAACTTGGAAGAATTAGCTTGTTCTAGAGTCATCTTAGAAACGGGGGTTGCTGCTTGTTTTAAGTTTACCTCTATGTCGCCATGATGCCTGGCCATGTGGGCACGTAGGTTTGTCTTAATCCTGCAGTATTTGATTCTGGCGTGACATATTTTGCACACAGTATGGCTCTTGTCATACTCCTTACTCCCTGGTTTATTATAGAAGCCCAAATAAGTCCAAATGCCTGCTTTGTAAATCCCTGGAGCCTTCCGTATCTCGTTCTCATTGCCAGCCATGTTTGAAGCAGCGTTCACTCTGCAGCAGCTACCGCGATACTACAGAGCAAACAGGAAGGAGACCATACACAGGACAACTCTCGCGAGATCTTGTTGTTTCTTTGCTGCGGGTGGGACAGAGCTGGTGAATAACAGGTGCACTGCCAACTAGTGGTCAGGCGTTTAAGTGTTATAAAAAAATAAGACAGTGAAATAAGACGGTGAAATAAAGTAAATGTTAATTATAAATAGTTTATCAAAGATATTAGAATATATTTTGAATCGATAGAGTATCGTCTAATGAAAAATCGCGATATTTGACTGAATCGATTTTTTCTTACACCCCAATACACATACAGCACATTTAACCATTACACATACATACAGTATATATACACACACAGTACATTACAGACACATGTATACTACTCACATATAATACATTACAGACACATACAGTATGTACACTGCTCAAAAAAATAAAGGGAACACTAACATAACACATCCTAGATCTGAATGAACTAATCGTATGAAATACTTTCGTCTTTACATAGTTGAATGTACTGACAACAGGTCTGGATATGGAGTCACGCTCAAAATCAAAGTGGAAAACCCCACTACAGGCTGATCCAACTTTGATGTAATGTTCTTAAAACAAGTCAAAATGAGGCTCAGTAGTGTGTGTGGCCTCCACGGGCCTGTATGACCTCCCTAGAACGCCTGGGCATGCTCCTGATGAGGTGGATAGTCTCCTGAGGGATGTCCTCCCAGACCTGGACTAAAGAGAGAGACATGATGTTCCAGATGTGCTCAATGAGATTCAGGTTTGGGGAACGGGCGGGCCAGTCCTATAGCATCAATGCCTTCGTCTTGCAGGAATTGCTGACACACTCCAGCCACATGAGGTCTAGGATTGTCTTGAATTAGAAGGAGCCTAGGGCCAACCACACCAGCATATGGTCTCACAAGGGGGCTGAGGATCTCAACTCAGTACCTAATGGTAGTCAGGCTACCTCTGGCAAACTAATTAGTGGAGGGGGGCCTTGGTAAGTAAGGTATCCCAAACCTAATGGTCACTGTGGCTGGGTTCCAAAAATCCTGTGTACAGAAGGTTAACCCTCACTGCAGCACTCTACTAATCTGGCCTTTATGGCAGTGGTCATAACGAAATCTCCACACATGAAAGCCCACATGGAGTTTGAAAAAAAGCACCTAAAGGGCAATTAGACTGCGAGAAACAGGATTCTCCAATCTGATGAAACCAAGAGTGAACATTCTGGCCTCAATTGTGAGTGTCATGCCTAAAGGAAGCCAAGCACTGCTGCCCAATACCATCCCTACAGTAAAGCGTGGTGGTGGCAATGTTTTTCAATAGGGGTGTTTTTCAGTGTCTTGCACAAGGAGATTGGTAAGGGGTGAGGTAAAGCTAAATGGAGCAAAGTACAAGAAATATTCTTGATGAAAACCTGATGCCAGAGTGCTCTAGACCTAAAACTGGGCCAAAGGTTCACTTTTTAACAAGACAACAACACAAAGCAAACAGCCAAGACAACACATGATCAGCTTATAGACAACTCTGTGAAAATACTTAAGGGTCCCAGCCAGAGCCCTGACTTGAACCCAATCAAACATCTCTGAGACCTGAAAATGGCTTCCACTGTTGGCCCTTATCCAACCTGACAGAGCTTTAGAGAATCTGCAGAGAAGAATGGAAGAAAATGCCATTATCCAGATGTGATGACCTTGTGGCTTTATACCCAAGAAAATTGAAGGCTGTAATCTCTTCCAAAAATACTTCAATGTAATACAGAGTAAAGAGACTGAATACTTTTGTAAACACTATATATATATATATATATATATATATATATATATATATATATATATATTGAGGCAGTGTGGCAAGGAAAGGGTGTATTTCCTTGGCTCACCCTGCAGAAGCTCTCACCTGCTTCTTAAGTAATGAGGCAGGAGGGAAGGGAGGTGTGTATATGAGATGGAGACTCAGTCTAATCTGGGCTCTTCCAAGGAGACAGCTTGTGGGCTGTAGGGAAGAGACAGAGCCTGCTGAGGAGAACACAGCCCGAGCTATGAGTAGCTCAAAGAGAGTGACATGAATTGTGAGTAGAAGGTTGCAGGGGACATATGTTTAACCGGCTGAGGGAAGCTCAGTGGTTGTTAGTCAGGACAAGCTGATCTGTTTAGTCAGTGACCAGATGGTCTAGGATTTTGTTTGTTCCTGCTTTTTGTTTATTTCTTTCCCTGCAACCTGTCTAATAAAACTGGCAAGGTGCCAGATTTGCATTATAAACGTTTGTTTGCTGGTTTATTGAGAAGAAACGCATCCTGTGGCGTGGTCCAGCACGATCCCAGAGCTAATCCCCAAGACGGATCGTCACATTTTGGTGGAGGATGCGGGCACGCCGTTGCTAAGGGCAACCCATTGCCAAGGGCAACCAACAGGCGAGTTGGAGAGGAGCTGTTGCTAGGAGCAACCCCCAGCAAGATTGCAAGTCGGAGGAGCCCAGCAGAGAAGTTCAAGCACAGTTTGGTGTCTGTGGAGCAGCGTTGCTAGGGGCAACGGATCGAGAATTTTTTTTCAAGAAAATGGTACAACCTCGAAAGGCCGTTGCTGGGAGCAACCGACGTGGGCCACAAGCTGTGGTCGCCAAGATGAAGCCAAGGTCCCGTGAGTTGTCGGTGGGCGGAATCCCACTGTGGGTGGACTTGGATTGTTGCCAGACTGTATCTCAGATTATGCCAGAAATAATTCCATTTGTGAAGTCCCGCCCGGAGCCCGGTAAGACTGTTCAAATCACCTTTGATACATGTTTTGGGACAGTAAGCCATATGATGGAGGTATGTGCGGAACTTACAGTGGAAATTGTACTGGGCAGAGACTTTCCGTATTTCTGGCAGCTGTGGGATGCTGAGAGTGCACCTGAGAGTTCGCACACAAAGGTTCCGGAAGGAGTGAGGACTGGGGGGTCTCTACTGGACTGTGTGAATGGTGCTGTATATTGTGAACCAATGCAGGCTGATAATGTTTTTCTTGAAACAGCATAGCAGATGTATGCTAAGCATAGCAGATGTATGCTAAGGTCAGTATGGTGGCTCAGTGGTTAGCACTGCTGCCTTGCAGTGCTTGGGACTTGGGTTCAAAGCCCACTAAGGACAACAATAAATAAAGTGTTATTATTTTTATTAAAATAATGTCAGCAGAGAGAACTGTGCTCGTGATGTCATCTGGTTTTGCTGGGAGCGCAACTCTACGAGCAGGTGGCTGTGCTGGCGGACAATGAACAATTGAGGAAACAATTGCTGTCTTCGGAAGATACTGTCAGGGACTTGACAGAGTTACTTGACAGTGAGAGGATGAAGTCCGCTAAGCTCCAGTGTAAGCTGCGAAAATGTGAGAAAAAGGAAGAGGACCAGGAAGTCCTAAAAGAGAGCAGAGACCAAGATATGGCGGAATTGGCTCAAGAAAGGCTTCTGGGGCCAAAGTTACAGGATACAGTTATGTTTTCTCTGAATGCCAAAAAGTCCACTAAAGCGAAGATTGAGGTGAAGTCCTGTAAGAAGTCCCCTGAAGCTAGGACAGAGCCGAAACCTGGTGGGAAATCCTCTGAAGTGGAGACTAAGGAGAAGAGAGGTGGGAAATCCTCTGAACCTGAGCGGACCAAAAATTCTGAAGGTAATGCTGAGGCAGAGAAATCCTCTGAAGCAGAAGCTAAACCAGAGTCAACCTCAAAAGCTGTGAGTAAAGAGAATGGCACAGCTGAAGCTACAGGTGAAGAAAAGAGTCAGCCTGAAGAAGCTGCAGTAGTAGAAGCTGATTCTACACAAGAATCTGAGGGAGCCAAAGACTCTGAAGCCAAACCTGAGATAGCTGGTGCCCCTGAAGAGAAAGAAGGTTGCAGGGGACATATGTTTAACCAGCTGAGGGAAGCTCAGTGGTTGTTAGTCAGGACAAGCTGATCTGTTTAGTCAGTGACCAGACAGTCTAGGATTTTGTTTGTTCCTGCTTTTTGTTTATTTCTTTCCCTGCAACCTGTCTAATAAAACTGGCAAGGTGCCAGATTTGCATTATAAACGTTTGTTTGTTGGTTTATTGAGAAGAAACGCATCCTGTGGCGTGGTCCAGGACGATCCCAGAGCTAATCCCCAAGACGGATCATCACAATATATATATATATATATATATATATTTATTTATTTCCAAAAAGATTTATAACATTCTGGTTTCATTTTGCCATTGCAGGGTATCGAGTGCACAATGATGGGGGAAAACATAATTTTTTCACTATGATTATGTTAGCACAGGTTGCCTTTGCTTTAATGAAAAACGTTGTTCACACCAAGGTAAATTCAGGAGATAAAAACTTCTAACGCATTTCACGCAATGTACGCTTGATCATAGATATTCTATGATTAAGTAGTACCTAGCTTGTTAAATTTTATAATCCTCCCTGTTCACTGCCCCATCATGATAAAGGTGATTTGTAAGCAAAGCTATCGTGCTGGACAACTCTTTTTCCTGTACTTCTTGCTAAGCTTGAATGCACGCCCGGGCATGAACATGCATTCAAGGAAAGGGTCAGCTGTTATCTTGGTCAAGTGTGTATTTTAGCACAAAGTTTCAACATAACAAAATGTGAAAAAAGTAAAAGGGTCTGAAGACAATGGGGTTGATTTTGTGGGTTTTTTCCTGACAGTATTATTTCCTAATTTTTACAACTATTTCCCTATGCTTTTTTACAACAGTTCTAAACAGTTGGGTTTTCTAAAGCTCAAAGCTACCACATTTTAGGTGGAAACCTTAGTAAATATGTTGGGTACACAACCCTTTTGTCGATCTCACGCCCCTTTGTCAGGGACACACCCCTTTCCTCCAACAACCATGCACCTTTTTCAGGTTTTTATATTGGAAAAATTGAGTTTTTTTTAGTTCTCTACCATGATATTGCTCTATATTTTCTGCTCAGGCTCAGATTCACAGGATGTTCCCCAGCAGGCGTGACATCATCTGAAGCCACATACAGAGAACTTCCTCCCTCACTCTACTACACACAGCCCAGAGCAGTTCAGTGTGTGAGGTGAGCTATGAGTGGAAAAGGCTGCACAGATGAAACCTAATTTGATACTTGAACCTTATTTGATTTTTTTTTTTTTTTAAACATTGATGTTAGTTAGATGACATTAAAGAAATATAATACAGCATGCATGTATAAATGGGCTTTTTGTTTCATTTCCTTGTGGCATTTTTTTGCATTTGTCGCAATTTAACATATTACAAATTATGTGATTTGTTAAATCACAAGGTTTGTAATAGGAAAACCACAACAGAAAACAATGTCACAAAAAAACAGGTGTGTTATAGAGCCGAAGATAGCCGAACGTCTCTCCCATAGAGATATATAGAGGGGGTGTGACAGCGCCTGTTTCGGGTGGGGGTTGTGACTCGCTACTCTGTGGGAGAGCTGGGGATCTGTACAGGAGATTGCAGGGGGCCACAGCGCTCAGACCCCCCGCCATCTAAAAGTTATCCTCTATCCTGCGGATAGGGGATACGTTTTTCTGTACTTATTGGCATGGGACTTCTTCTTTAAAGGGGTATATCTTAACTCATAAAGTGTTGACTTATTATTAGACCATCACTTTATAATAGGTTAAGTACTGCACACTGGAACCCATACCTGAAAATACATGCTCCCTCAACCACATGTGCAGGGACTGTAGCACCTAATCATAAGTCCTAATTCCAGAGGTCAGACCCCAGAGGCATATCCTAGTAATGTGTTATCACTTTATGAGATGGGGATATTTAAAGGGGGTATTCCAGGAAAAAACTTTTTTATATATATCAACTGGCTCCAGAAAGTTAAACAGATTTGTAAATTACTTCTATTAAAAAAATCTTAATCCTTTCAGTACTTATGAGCTTCTGAAGTTAAGGTTGTTCTTTTCTGTCTAAATCCTCTCTGATAACACCTGTCTTGGGAAACGCCCAGTTTAGAAGAGGTTTGCTATGGGGATTTGCTTCTAAACTGGGTGTTTCCCGAGACAGGTGTCATCAGAGAGGATTTAGACAGAAAAGAACAACCTTAACTTCAGAAGCTCATAAGTACTGAAAGGATTAAGATTTTTTAATAGAAGTAATTTACAAATCTGTTTAACTTTCTGGAGCCAGTTGATATATAAAAAAAAGTTTTTCCCTGGAATACCTCTTTAATAGTAACATCTTAGAAAAAAATATATATTTTTCATTAACATGCATTAACTGTCAATTGTTAAGCAGATATATGTGTATTATTAAGTTTAGAAAGTGGGTAGTGGCATTGCTTGCTAGGTACATATACATTGCTTCAAGGCTAGGTAGTGGAAAAGGAAATTCCTGTAGATTCCAGTTTTACAACTCAAGAAACACTCGATTTTAATCGACAGACATGGCAATTTCATTACATGCAGCACTGGACAGAAGCTGAAAGCAAGCAGGATTTGTAAGACGTTATCCTCCATAAGGTATGTGTTTACTTGATATATGTCTCAGTATATAAAGTATATTGCCCTACACAATGTGAGCTTGTGAATCATAATAACATTTCCAATCTCCGAATCCAAGGTTAAGAAAATGAAGTGGGGAGCATCTAATGAACGGAACAAGACAAATCACGAGGAAAAGAAAGATGTAGAAAAATAAGTTAACTTTCCTAGCTAGAAAAAAAACACAAAACAAAACATGAGAGGGAAAAAATAAGTTATCCCCATCTAACAGCCAAATTCCTACATAACTCAATCTGGACATCTCATCTGGTGTGAACTGCACTCATTCCTAGTGTAAACCCCACCGCGCTCTGCAATGATATACTGTAATGTCACATCGCAATCTGGATTTACTATAAAGGGCTGTGACGAGTTTCAGAGCAGTAAACATTGCAGCGAGGTGTATTTCACACTGAGCTGGTTTTTATGAAGAACACTTCACCGCCCGGCTCCGGCGGCCCCAATGATGAATGGTGAAAGATGCGTGACAAGCTTCATCATTGTTTGTAAATCTTAACTGTTCCTGCTCACTAACTCTGCAGGCAATTTTCAAAGACAGCGGCCGACAGAAGGACAGCATAGCTCCCATGAAGGTTATTCCACTCGTGCCGGGCGTATTTTCCTGACGAAAAGACAATTGTGCAACACCTAATTATAGAGGGATCCTAAAATTAACCCTAACCTTACCATTTATCAAAGAGAAGTTATCATCCACCATGGCAAGACGTAAGTCAGCAATCGATTTACCACAACCTAACCTGGACCCAAAAGGCAGTACTTTCTTATTTTAACCCCTTAAGGACTCAGCCCATTTTCAGCTTAAGGACTAAAACAATCTTCAATTTAGCATTTTCGTTTTTTACTCCTCACCATCTAAAAAACATAATATTAAATTTTGAATCTACAGACCCATATAAGGGCTTGTTCTTTTGCGTCACCAATTGTACTTTGTAATGACATTACTTATATTACAACATAATATGCAGCGAAACCAAAAAAAATTATTTGTGGGGTGAAATGAAGAAAAAAAGATGCCATTTTGCAACTTTTTAGGGCTTCCGGTTCTACGCAGTGCCCTTTTCGGTAAAAATGACACATTATCTTTATTATGTTTGTCCATACGGTTACAGGGATACCGTATTTATGTAGGTTTTATTTATTTTACTACTTTAAAAAAAACTTATAACTACATGCACCAAAATTAGTGTGTTTAAAATTGTCATCTTCTGACCCCCTATAACTTTTTTATTTTTGCGCGTATGAGGCTATTTGAGGGCTTATTTTTGGAGCTGCGGTCTGTAGTTTTTGGCGGTACCATTTTTGTTTTGATGGGACTGTTTGATCGCTTTTTATTAATATTTTTATGGAATATAAAGTGAACAAAAATTCACTATTTTGGAGTTTAGTATTTTTCATTACGTGTACGCCATCGACCATGCGGTTTAGCTAACCTTATATTTTAATAGTTCGGACATATTACCACATATGATTTTTTTTTATTACATTATTTTATTAAAAAAATAGGAAAAGAGAGGTGATTTAAACTGTTATTGGGGGGGGGGGGGGTCTTATTCACATGTATTCTCTTTTTTTTTTTTTCCAAATTTTTACTTTTTTTTTAGCCCCCTTAGGAGACTATACTATGCAATCTTCTGATTGCATACACTGTTCAATGTTCCATTGCATAGCAACGATAATTGTTACCGGTGCTCTGCTGCGCAGGCATGGAGCAGCAGATCACTGATCGGACGAGGAGGCAGGTGAGGACCCTTCTGTCATCCAGTAAACTGATCGAGACATCGCGATTCTGTCGCGATAGTCCCGATCAGCTCCGCTGAGCTGCCGGGATAGTTTCACTTTCAGTTTAGTTGATCGCGGCGTCTAAAGGCTTAATGCTGGGCATCAGCCCGATCGGCAGTGCCCGGCATTAGCCATGGGTCCTGGCCGACCGTAGCAATCTGGACCCATGGGGTTTAACCCCCAAAAAAGTAGTGGTTCTGCAGGGGGTGACCACAGACCACTTCTCAGTTCCTATGCTTTCTGGCTGATGTTTTGGTCACTTTTTAATGCTGGCGGTGCTTTCACTCTAGTGGTAGCATGAGACGGAGTCAAGTGGCTTAGGTAGTGCAGCTCATCCAGGATGGCACATCAATGCGAGCTGTGGCAAGAAGGTTTGCTGTGTCTGTCAGCATAGTGTCCAGAGCATGGAGGCACTACCAGGAGACAGACCAGTACATCAGGAGACGTGGAGGAGGCCGTAGGAGGGCAACAACCCCGCAGCAGGACCACTACGTCCGCCTTTGTGCAAGGAGGAGCAGGAGAAGCACTGCCAGAGCCCTGCAAAATGACCTCCAGCAGGCCACAAATGTGCATGTGTCCACTCAAACAGTCAGAAACAGACTCCATGAGGGTGGTATGAGGGCCCAATGTCCACAGGTGGGGGTTGTGCTTACAGCCCAACACCGTGCAGGACGTTTGGCATTTGCCATTGTACACCAAGATTGGCAAATTTGCCGCTGGCGCCCTGTGCTCTTCACAGATGAAAGCAGGTTCACACTGAGCCCATGTGACAGAGGTGACAGAGTCTGGAGACGCCGTGGAGAACGTTCTGCTGCCTGCAGCATCTCCAGCATGACAGATTTGGCACTGGGTCAGTAATGGTGTGGGGTGGCATTTCTTTGGGGGGTTGCACAGCCCTCCATGTGCTTGCCAAAGGTAGCCTGACTGCCATTAGGTACCGAGATGTGATCCTCAGACCCCTAGTGAGACCATATGCTGGTGCAATTGGACCTGGGTTCCTCCTAATGCAAGACAATGCTAGACCTCATGTGACTGCAGTGTGTCAGCAATTCCTGCAAAAGGAAGGCATTGATGCTATGGACTGGCCGGCCCGTTCACCAGACCTGAATCTGATTGAGCACATCCGGGATATCATGTCTCGCTCCATCCACCAACGCCACGTTGCACTACAGACTGTCCAGGAGTTGGCAGATGCTTTAGTCCAGGTCTGGGAGGACATCCCTCAGGAGACCATCCGCCATCTCATCGGGAAAATGCCCAGGTGTTGTATGGAGGTCATACAGGCAGGTGGAGGCCACATACACTACTGAGCCTCATTTTGACTTGTTTTAAGGACATTACATCAAAGTTGGATCAGCCTATAGTGTGGTTTTCCACTTTGATTTTGAGTGTGACTCCATATCCAGACCTATAAATTTGATTTTGTTGTCAGCAAATTGTGTAAAGACGAAAGTATTTCATACGATTAGTTCATTCAGATGTAGCATGTGTTATCTTATCTAGCATCCCTTTATTTTTTTGAGCAATGTATACATATATATATATATATATATATATATATATATATATACACATGGATACCAGGAGTGCCAGATTTGTGATGAGGAACCATTGGAAAATGTTTTGGTGTCTGTTGTTTTGACTAGCTTTTCTGCAATAGAGGCTTAGAATGGCATTTAACGCGGATCTGAGCAAAGCGTAAGTTCTGCCCATTTCTAAGGCTTATGTAGAAAACGAAGAACCAGAAGTAAAGAACCACTATTTCTGTGCCCAATTTCTACTATACGATAAAGACTGACAAATAAATAAGCTGTTTTCTTCCAAGTCACTAGAAAACTGATATTTGTCTCAAGAGAAATGTTGGTTGAAAACTAGCATGGTCGCAATAATAAAACGCCCCTATGGCCATTTTCATGTGAGTGTATTGGTAAAACGGATCCAAAATACAGATGTTTTACTAATGAGATTTCACCAGTCATCTTTACTGCATATTTCTGTGAAGTATGTAGTGATGGGCTGTTTTCAAAGTAGGAAACTGATGCAATATAGATGAAATCGTAATCAAATACAGAACAAATATTGATGCACCTATATTTTATTTCCTTCAAACGCCTATGCGCATTGTCCATCCGAAAGTAAAGGATGCTGCAATTTTACAATGTGCACATGTGAATAGCCCTATGGATTAACATTAGTTCTGTATTATGAGCCACAAAAAAATGGAAATAATGCGGATGCAAAATACACTTTTGTGAAAGCAGCCTTAAAGGGGTACACGTCGCTAAGACATCTTATCCCCTATCCAAAGGATAGGGGATAAGTTTTCTGACCGTGGGGGTCCTGCCATCATACCCCCTCCCATAGACTTTTATCGGGGGGTGGGGCGTGACGTCACACGGGGCGGAGTCATGATGTCACGATACTCCGGCCCCGTGGTCGTCACATGGCAGATTCTGAGCTGTCAGCGCGGCGTGCAGCTCCCTGAGGTGGGTGCTGAATGGAAGATTGCCAGTCCCCAGCGACGGGACCCCAGCGATCAGACATCTTATCCCCAATCCTTTGGAAAGGGAATAAGATGTCTTAGGGCCGGAGTACCCCTTTAAGCTATGTTCACGTAGCAGAATTCCTGGCATAATTCTGTGGAAATATTTCAATGGGATTCTGCTGCACTGTGTACACGGCGGAATTTCCACAGCAGAAAAGTCTGGCATTTTTTGGAGATGTTTTTTTTTCCTATCGTTAAGTCTATATACCAAATGTATTTAGTGGTGGCATCTTTGCATTGTGCCCCCTATAAAAACTGTAAATGTCACCTGTAGAAAGTTTTTTCAAATCTAAAGAAAAAAAGAAGGCTACAAGAATCTGTGTGTGTCAAAGGCCTAAAGGTGATGTCCATGCCTGCCTTTCACAAAGGAGAAAAAGCTGATTCATTTACATTGTACCTAGTGTACCATAAAACATACATTTTGCCTCTAAATAAATCTGGCACATATTGAACAATAAACAGTATTATATATATTTGTGCCAAATTAAAATCTTTTAGAAACAATAGTTATAAGCAGTTGACTTTGAGAAAATATCCATTGTTCAAGGTTGTTCTAACCAGAATGCTATCAAGGCAGCCATTCAGGCTGAAAATCTAATAAAATAGCTTCTCTTTGTTTTTATGTTCCTATTTAGAATGTAAATAAAATAAATAACGCTAAATAAATCACATCTACATTACAAAGTACACAACATACATGTAAGAGGCATACAAAAACAGTGAATAGATTTTACAATTATACTTTTCTGTAGAACATTCAACACTAAAATAAGAATAAAATAAATTACAACAGTAATTAAAATAACCCATACATTGTATGAGTTGTAGTTTGGGCTTTTTACCTTTATTTTTATTTCTTTTTAAATGCTGAATGATCTAGGTTTAGAGCTAATTTCAAACATTTCTCCATATGCATTACAGGATAAAAAAAAGCCTGAGCAAAACACACGTCAAAAATATTCATATTAAAAAACAAATGCAACAAAATACTTTTAAAGAACAATAAACACATGGCTTTGTGGTTTACTTCTCTTGCCTCATGGGACAGGTTGAGAGGCAGTTTTCTACTTCATTCATCCCATAGACCCGAGGCCCCCAATCCTGACAATCCTGACTTTAATCCATCATCGTTCACTTGGTGGATGAATAAAGGGTTTATTAGAACTGGAGATTCCAAAGACTCTTTCTTATTTCCAAACAGTTTATAAACTTCCAGACTCTGCGGTCTTTCATAATAATCTGATTGCTCATTTTATTCAGGGTCTTAAAGCTCATAATAATGATATTACAACCTTTTCACTGTTTGAAACCCTATTTATGGGCTCATTAGGGCGTAAGAGCTTTTTTTTTTAAGGTCTACTGTGTTATGTCCACATGGGAGGCGGACCAGGAAAAGACCTTTGATCTTTCTGAATGGTCCAAGATGATAAAGACCACTGCCAAATTTTCCATCCAGCTCTTGTGCAAGATGGAAGGAAAGTAGTGTTACACTGGTACATCCTACCGAACAGGTTATCAAAAATGTTTCCCTCAGCTTTGTTGTTATGCTTTTGTAGATGTAGTAGGGGTACGGTATTTGGTGGGAATGCTAGCACATTGGTTGGTTCTGGAGGAGAAGGAATCACCTTATATATTCGATGGCGGAATGTAATTAAAAAAAGTGCCCTGATCAAGCTTTGTTTTTTTAATCTTCAGCACGTGTGGAAAAATGCTGCAAAACTATACTTTTTCTATGGACAAGCTATAGCTAGAACATGGAAAACTCAGTTTCCCATCCCATTAGTAATCAAAAAGATGAATTTGATTATGGTTGATGACCGCTTGACTAGTATTGCTAAGGCTGTGTTCACACAGTTAAGTTTTTTCCATGCTTTTTCATAAATTTATTCTGCCTTTTTGGCAAAATCATTGCAAAATGCAATTGTTTACTAGCAATCTAGCACCAGTGCGTCTCCAAGGGAAAAGCCAGAGTGCTCTGGTGAGAAGCAGAAGTCGCCAGTGTTTGTAAGGTGAAAGCCATGCCCCGTTCAGGATAGGGGATACATTTTGTATAAGTGCATAGCCCCTTTAATGAGGCATCAAAATTATTGCTGCATCTTGAGCTAGCGTTCTTTAACCCTGAGACCAGGCATGTAAGGTGCAAGTCTTTGATAACTCACGCATGGTGTTTTTTACAAGCGGAAACACTGTGCGTAAAAGAGGCCTTAAAGGGGTTCTCCACTGGAAAAGTTTTTTTTTTTAAATCCTTCCAGTAGTTATGAGCTGCAGTATGCTCCACAGGAAGTTCTTTTATTTTTGAATTGCCTTTCTGTCTGACCACAGTGCTCTCTGCTGACACCTCTTTCTATGTCAGGAACTATTCAGAGCAGGATAGGTTTTCTATGGGGATTGCTCCTGCTTTGGACAGATCCTAAAATGGACAGAGGTGTCAGCAGAGAGAACTGTGGTCAGACAGAAAAGACATTCAAAAAGAATTTCCTGTGGAGCATACAGCAGCTGATAAGTACTGGAAGGATTACGATTTTTAAATAGAAGTAATATACAAATATGTTTAACTTTCTGGTACCAGTTGATTTAAAAAAAAAATGTTTTCCAGTTGAGTACCCCTTTAAAGAGGACCTGTGTCCTCCCCTGACCTGCCTGATTAAGTAAACACTTCCCCATGAAATAACAATTCTGTAATATAATTTCTCATAGTTCTGTGGTGTCATTCCTCTGTGATTCTAACTAGAAATATATGACTAAAACCTGATACCAGAAATATATGACTAAATATATGACTAAAACGTGATACAAGACAATGCAATCAGACCTCACAGGGCCAGACAATGTAGGGACATGTCCCCAACTGGTAACAAAATTCAGGAAACCGAAGGAACCACCAGAGGAGAAACCACACACTTAGTGAACAAATCGTTGGGAAAAGGGAACATGGTACCTGTCTTCGTAGAGGACAAGCGTCTGTCAGGATGCTTCCTCTCCTTATGAAAGAAGGTCTGTGGTCTACTCCCAGCAGAGGCCAGGGACTAAATCTTTGGCTGGGGGGGGGGGGGGGGGGGGGGAAGAGAGCACCATGCAGACGCGAGCTGAAGTGGCCGCAGGTAAAGCCTGGAGGAGAAGTCCCAGAGAAAAGAAGGCCTTACAGAGAGTGAATAGCATGGAGAAGGGCCCCCCCACGTGGCCTTTACCTGATGCTTGACTGGAGAGACTGAGACCTAGGCCTAAAACAGCCAGGAAGGAGTCCGCCAGGAAAGAAGACAAGCGACAGGAGAACAGGACACCAGACCAGCTGCCTGATCAGAAGAGTAGAGGTATAAAGGACAGGAAGTACCAAGTCGGCAAGGAGAGGCATCCCCAAAATGAGCAGAGCATCCCTGAGAAAAGAGATGGTCTGAGTCTAAGAGAAGGACTAATTGGGATCAAGAAATAATACATAATAATAATAATAATAATAGTAATAATGTAAAATAAATAATGTAAAAGTACTGAACAAATTAAGAAAGGGAGGTGCAAAAAGGCATAAAAAGCCAAGGCAACAGCTAAAAATCTAAAAGAAATTAACCTTAATGACCAAGCCCATTTTCACCTTAAGGACCAGGCCAATTTTATTTTTGCGTTTTCGTTTTTTCCTCCTCACCTTCTAAAATCCATAACTCTTTTACATTTCCATCTAAAGACCCATATAAGGGCTTGTTCTTTGCGTGACCAATTGTACTTTGTAATGAAACCTCTCATTTTACCATAAAATGTACGGCGAACCCAAAAAAACATTTTTTAGGGAGGAAATTTAAATGAAAACCAAAATTTTGCACATTTTGTAGGTTTTGTTTTCACACTGTACACTTTACGGTAAAAATGACATGTGTTCTTTATTCTGTGGGTCAATACGGTTAAAATGATACCCATGGCTAGATACTTTTATATTTTTGTACCACTTAAAAAAAATCTAAAACTTTTTGTACAAAATCAGTAATCTAAAATCGCCCTATTTTGACCACCTATAACTTTTTCATTTTTCCGTATATAGGGCGATATGAGGGCTCATTTTTTGCGCCATCATCTGTACTTTTTTTTAGATACCACATTGGCATATATAAAACTTTTAGATCATTTTTTATTAATTTTTTTTGAATAAAATGTGACAAAAAAGCAGCATTTTTGGACTTCTAAAAAAAAAAAAATTACGTTTACGCCATTCACCGTACGGGATCATTAACATATTTTGATAGATCGGACATTTACGCATGCGGCAATACCAAATATGTTTATTAAAAAAAAAAAAAAAAATGTTACGCTTCTTGGGGGTAAAATGGGAAAAACTGACAATTTTCATTTTTATTGGGGGAGGGGATTTTTAATTTTTTTTTTAACTTTTTTATTTTTACATTTTTTCAACTTTTTTTTTACACTTTTTATGTCCCCATAGGGGACTATCTATAGCAATCCTTTGATTGCTAATACTGTGTAGTGCTATGCATAGGACACAGCACTGCTCAGTATCATCGGTGATCTTCTGCTCTGGTCTGCTCGATCGCAGACCAGAGCAGAAGACCCCGGGAGACGGCCGGAGCTAGGTAAGGGGACCTCCGGCTGTCATGCTGGATGATCGGATCCCCGCGGCAGCTCTGCGGGTGATCCGAACATCCAATCAAAGTGCCGCAATGCCGTGATCTGTATTGATCACGGCATCAGAGGGGTTAATGGCGGACATCCGCGTGATCGTGGATGTCGGCCATTACGGGCGGGTCCCCGGCAGCCGGAACCTGTCGTGTATGACGCGAGTACCCTTCCGATGCTCGCGGTCATACACAGGACGTAAACGTACGTCCTGGTGCGGAAAGTCCCGCCAAACCAGGACGTACATTTATGTCCGTGGTCGTTAAGGGGTTAAAAAGCAATTCAGTTCCTTGTCAGAGCAATTTAATATCAGCTTGTTCAGTCTCAACTGATGGCCTGCAAAAAAAGTCTCATTGCCAAGGTGTCACACAAGACATATCTCATTATAGGTAAAAGCAAAGAGCTGTCTCAAGACCTTCACAACCGAATTGTTGCAAAACTTAAAGGGGTTATCCAGGAAAAAACTTTTTTCTATATATCAACTGGCTTCAGAAAGTTAAACAGATTTGTAAATTACTTCTATTAAAAAATCTTAATCCTTTCACTACTTATGAGCTGATGAAGTCGAGTTGTTCTTTTCTGTCTAAGTGCTCTCTGATGACACGTGTCTCGGGAACCGCCTAGTTTAGAAGCAAATCCCCATAGCAAACCTCTACTACTCTGTGCAGCTCCCGAGACAAGCAGAGATGTCAGCAGAGAGCACTGTTGCCAGACAGAAAACAACAACTCAGCTTCAGCAGCTGATAATTATTGAAAGGATTAAGATTTTTTTAATAGAAGTAATTTACAAATCTGTTTAACTTTCTAGAGCCAGTTGATATAAAAAAAGCTTTTTCCTGGAATACCCCTTTAATGGTAACAGGCACAACTAAAGCTTCTGAATATTCCATTAAGCACTGTTGAGGCCATAATATGAAAAGTGGAACGACAACCATTTCACCATAAATTAGCTTGGACCAGGTTCTCCTCATAAGATTTCTGAAGAGATAATAATAATAATAATAATGATGATGATGATGATCAGAAGCGTTGTCCAAGAGTCAAGGAACACTTGTGGAGAGGTTAAAAAAGACCTGGCTACTTAGAGCATATCCAAAATGGCAGATATTGTAAGATGTTTCTGGTATGCAGAGATAAGGATTAAAGGGGTACTCCGGTGGAAAACAAATTGTAATTGAAAACAATATTACAGAGTACAAACATACTACAGAGAAAGTTGTGTGTAGTTCTTTCCAGTGTGACCAAAGTGCTCTCTGCTGCCACCTCTGTTAATGTCAGGAACTGTCCAAAGTAGAAGCAAATCCCCATAACAAACCACGGAGGTGTCAGCAGAGAGCACTGTGGTCAGACTGAAAATAGCTACACAACTTTCTCTGTAGTATACAACAGCTGATAAGTACTGGAAGGATTATGATTTGTAAATAAAAATGTTATGTTGTTACTGATGAAAATGAAAGACCTTTTGTAATATGGTTGTTTGAAAAAAATTAAAATTATATATTTCATAAAGAAAAAGGTTCCTGAAAATCCCACCACTAGGGGCCCCCATACCTACTGGGACACTAACCAGTCCAGCAGCAGTGTTACGCCTAGCGCTCCGGGTCCCCGCTCCTCCCCGGAGCGCTCACGGCGTCTTTCTCCCTGCAGCGCCCCGGTCAGTCCCGCTGACCGGGAGCGCTGCACTGTCATGGCCGTTGGGGATGCGATTCGCACAGCGGGACGCGCCCGCTCGCGAATCGCATCCCAGGTCACTTACCCGTCCCGGTCCCCTGCTGTCATGTGCTGGCGCGCGCGGCTCCGCTCTCTAGGGCGCGCGCGCGCCAGCTCTCTGAGACTTAAAGGGCCAGTGCACCAATGATTGGTGCCTGGCCCAATTAGCTTAATTGGCTTCCATCTGCTCCCTGCCTTTATCTGACCTCCTCCCATGCACTCCCTTGCCGGATCTTGTTGCCTTGTGCCAGTGAAAGCGTTTAGTGTGTCCAAAGCCTGTGTACCTGAACTTCTGCTACCCATCCTGACTACGAACCTTGCCGCCTGCCCCCGACCTTCTGCTACGTCTGACCTTGCCTCTGCCTAGTCCTTCTGTCCCACGCCTTCTCAGCAGTCAGCGAGGTAGAGCCGTTGCTAGTGGATACGACCTGGTTGCTACTGCCGCAGCAAGACCATCCCGCTTTGCGGCGGGCTCTGGTGAAAACCAGTAGCCTCTTAGAACCGGTCCACTAGCACGGTCCACGCCAATCCCTCGCTGACACAGAGGATCCACTACCTGGAAGCCAAATCGTGACAAGCAGCATTAGCTTGTCCATGAGTCATGGACAAGAGATGACTCATGGACAAGGCTGCATCAATCACCTCCCACCACCACAAGGCAGGGACACGCCCCCTTCCACAGAGGATTTCTAACATTGTGAGCTAGTTAAAAAAAAGAAGGATTTTTATAATAAATATAGGTGACAGAGGCATAAAAATTAGATGTGCGTGGTCAGGATTAGGTACTGAGTAACAGACAGGCACACTTTAAACAGTAAGTCATTTGCAAATCTGTTTAACTTTCTGGTACCAGTTTATTTAAAAACATTTGCTTTTCTCCTTTAAAGGGGTACTCTGGGGAAAACCCTTTATTTTTTATTTTTTTTTGAATGAACTGATGCCAGAAAGTTAAACAGAGTTGTAAATTACTTCTATTAAAAAATCTTTACTCTTCCAGTACTTATCAGCTGCTGTATGCTACAGAGGAAATTCTTTTCTTTTTGAATTTCTTTTTTTGTCTTGTCCACCTCTGTCCATGTCAGGAACTGTCCAGAGCAGCATAGGTTTGCTATGGGGACTTTCTCCTGCTCTAGACAGTTCCTGATACGGGCATCAGGTGTCAGCAGAGAGCACTGTTGACAAGACAAAAAATAAATTCAAAAAGAAAAGAATTTCCACTGTAGCATACAGCTGCTAAAAAGTACTGGGAGTGTAATGGAAGTAATTTACAAATCTGTTTAACTTTCTGGCACCAGTTGATTTAAAAAAAAGTGTTTTCCACCGGAGTACCCCTTTAACAGTGAGCTGTGGAAGTACAACTGGTGAACTGGCAAAGGGGTCATTGATATATCTGAGGAGGGAAGGCCAGCCCATCTGGTCCTCTGACAAATTATGATAGATAGGTGGCAGAAGTTAACAAGTTCCTGTACTTTAACCCCTTAAGGACCAAGCCCATTTTCACCTTAAAGGAGATGTCCGGTGCTGACTTTCTTATTGTATCCGTTCCGGGCTGCAAAGGCTGCAAAAAAAAGAAAGAAAATAAGCTTTCTCTTGCCTGCCTAGGCTCCCCCGGTGCTCCGGTACAGGCGTTCGGTCCCCGGGCTGTATTCTTCTTACTTCCTGTTAGCCCGGTACGTCACACGGAGCTTCAGCCTATCACTGGCCGAGGCGAGACATCGCTGCGGCCGGTGATATGTTGAAGCTCCGTGTGACGTGCCGGGCTAACAGGAAGTAAGAAGAATACAGCCCGGGGACCGAACACCTGTACTGAAGCACCGGGGGAGCCTAGGCAGGCAAGAGAAAGCTTATTTTCTTTTATTTTTCAGCCCGGAACAGATAAAATAAGAAAAGTGAGCACCGGACATCTCCTTTAAGGACCAGATCATTTTTTGCTCATCTGACCACTGTCATTTTAAGCATTAATAACTCTGGGATGCTTAAACTTATGAATTTGATTCCAAGATTGTTTTTTCGTGACATATTCTACTTTAACATAGTGGTAAATTTTCGTTGTTTCTTTGTGAAAAATTCCAAAATTTCATGAAAAATTTTTTCTAACTTTGAAGCTCTTTGCTTGTAAGGAAAATAGACATTCCAAAGAAATTTTATATTGATTCATATATATATAATATGTCTACTTTATGTTGGCATCATAAAGTTGACATGTTTTCACTTTTGGAAGACATCAGAGGGCTTCAAAGTATAGCAGCAATTTTCTCATTTTTGACGAAATTTTCAAAATTAGAATTTTTCAGGGACCAGTTCAGTTTTTAAGTGGATTTGAAGGGCCTTCATATTAGAAATACCCCACAAATTACCCCATTATAAAAACTGCACCCCTCAAAGTATTCAAAATGACATTCAGAAAGTTTGTTAACCCTTTAGGTGTTTCACAGGAATAGCAGCAAAGTGAAGGAGAAAATTCTAAATCTTAATTTTTTACACTCGCATGTTCTTGTAGACCCAGTTATTGAATTTTTACAAGGGGTAATAGGAGAAAAAGCCCCCCAAAATTTGTAACCCAATTTCTCTTGAGTAAGAAAATTCCTCATATGTGGATGTAAAGTGTTAGGCAGGTGCAGTAGAGGGCTCAGAAGGAAAGGAACAACAATGGGATTTTGGAGAGTGAATTTTGCTTTTGTGGGGCATGTTGCATTTAGGAAGCCCCTATTGTGCCAGAACAGCAACCCCCCCCCCACAAATGGCTTACTATTTTGGTAACTACACCCCTCAAGGCACATAACAAGGGGTCCAGTGAGCCTTAACACCCCACAGGTGTTTGACGACTTTTTGTTAAAATCAAATGTGTAAATGAAAAAATATAAATTTTCACTAAAGTGCAGTTTCCCCCCCCCCCCCCCCTAAATTTACCATTTTTACAAGGGTAATGGGAGAAAATGCCCCCAAAATTTGTAACCCCATCTCTTCTGAGTAAGGAAATACCCCATGTCAGGACGTAAAATGCTCTGCTGGCGAACTACAATGCTCAGAAGAGAAGGAGTCACATTCGGCTTTTGGAAAGCATATTTTGCTGAAATGATTTTTGGGGCTTCACGACTTTTTGTTAAAGTCGGATATATAAATGAAATTTTAAGTTTTTTTCACTAAAATGCTGTTTTTTCCCCAAATGTTACATTTTTACAAGGGGTAATAGGAGAAAATGCCCCCCATAATTTGTAACCCCATTTCTTCTGAGTATGGAAATACCCCATGTGGGGACGTCAAGTGGTCTGCTGGCACACTACAATGCTCAGAAGAGGAGGAGTGCCAGTGAGCTTTTGGAAAGAGAATTTGTTTGGAATGGAAGTCAGGGGCCATGTGCGTTTATAAAGCCCCCCATGGTGCCAGAACAGTGCCCCCCCCCCCCCACAGGTGACCTCAATTTGGAAATTAAACCTCTCACAGAATTTAATAAGGGGTGCAGTGAACATTTACACCCCACTGGCGTTTGACAGATCTTTGGAACAGTGGGCTGTGCAAATGAAAAATTTAATTTGGTCCATTGTTCTGACATGTGGCCTTCAATTTTGGACAAATTCTCTCACCAAAAGCCCAATGGCGTTCCTTCTCTTCTGAGCATTGTAATGCGCCAGCAGAGCACTTTATATCCATATATGGGGTATGTTCTCACTCAGAAGAAATGGGGTTACAAATTTTGGGGAGCTTTTTTCCTATTTTCCCTTGGGAAAATAAAAAATTTTGAGTAACACCAGCATTACAGTTAAAAAAATTATTTTTTTTCATTTTCCCATCCAACTTTAACGAAAATTCGTCAAACACCTGTGGGGTGTTAAAGCTCACTATACCCCTTGTTATGTTCCGTGGGCGGTGTGGTTTCCAAAATGGGGTCACCCGTAGGTATTTATTTTTTTGTGTTTATATCAGAACCACCGTAAAATCTGCCACCCCTGTGCAAATCACCAATTTAGGCCTCAAATGTACATAGTGCACTCTCACTCCTGAGCCATGTTGTGCCTCCACTGAGCATTTTACGCCCATATATGGGGCATTTCCGTACTCAGGAGAAATTGCGTTACAAATTTTGGGGGTCTTTTTTCCTTTTACCTCTTGTGAAAAAAAAAAAGTATGGGGCAACACCAGCATGTTAGTGTAAATTTTTTTTTTTTTTTACACTAACAGGCTGGTGTAGACCCCAACTTTTCCTTTTCATAAGGGGTAAAAGGAGAAAAAGTCCCCTAAAATTTGAAGTGCAATTGCTCCCGAGTACGGAAATACCCATATGTGGCCCTAAACTGTTTCCTTGAAATACGACAGGGCTCCGAAGTAAGAGAGCGCCATGCGCATTTGAGGACTAAATTAGGGGTGGACATAGGGGTATTCTACGCTAATGATTCCCAAACAGGGAGTTGTTGTTTTGCAACAGCTGGAGGCTCCGTTTAGGAAACACTGCCGTACGATACATTTTTCATTTTTATTGGGGGGACAGTGTAAGGGGGTGTATATGTAGTGTTTTACCCTTTATTATGTGTTAGTGTAGTGTAGTGTTTTTAGAGTACATTCGCACTGGCGGGGGTTTACGGTGAGTTTCCCGCTAGGAGTTTGCACTGCGGCGGAAATTAGCCACAGCTCAAACTTGAAACAGGAAATTCACTGTAAACCCGCCCGTGTGAATGTACCCTGTACATTCACATGGGGGGCAAACCTCCAGCTGTTTCAAAACTACAACTCCCAGAATGCACTGACAGACCATGCATGCTACGAGTTGTACTTTTGCAACAGCTGGAGGCACACTGGTTGGAAAACTTTCAGTTACGTTTTGTTACCTAACTCAGTATTTTCCAACCAGTGCGCCTCCAGCTGTTACAAAACTACAACTCCCAGCATGTTCTAATAGCCGAAGGGCATGCTGGGAGATGTAGTTATGCAACAGCAGGAGGTACGCAACTACAACTCCCAGCATGCCAAAACACCTGTTTGCTGTTTGGGCATGCTGGGATTTGCAGTTTTGCAACATTTGGAGGGCTACAGTTTAGAGACTACTGCACAGTGATCTCCAAACTGTGGCCCTCTAGATGTTGCAAAACTACAAATCCCAGCATGCCCATACAGTTAAACCCCCCCTCCCCCCGCTCTGCTATTGGTAGTCGCTTCTAGACTACGAAAAGCAGGGATAGGAGGGGTGGCACCCCTGCCACCTCACTCCTATCCCTTCAGGGGGATCGTGGGTGTCTTGGACAACCCCTATCCACCTTATTTTACAGGTCACCGGGTCACTGGAGACCCGTATGACCCGGAATTGCTGCAAATCGCCGGTGTGAATTCACTGGGCATTTGCGCGGGGTGCCTGCTGATCGATATCAGCAGCACGGCGGGTACCGAATTTCCCTCGTGCTTACTGGTACATCATGGGTCCTTTAGTACCAGGGCGTCATCGCATACTGGTACAGCATGGGTCTTTGACAGGTTAACAAAGACTTGTGGCCTCTCCTGACATACCTGTTTTAGTAAATACATGTATTCCCTGTGAAAAAGCAGTTCTGGAATATCTTTTCCTATAGCTCTGTGTTGTGACGTTTCTATAATATTAGAAATGTATGACTATTTAACCAGTAGGGTGTCACCAGCTTGGGGCATGTCCCTACACTTTCTGAGACTATCCAATCAAAGCTGACAGTCTAAGACAGTGTAGGCACAACACAGAACTATAAGAAAAGATGTTACAGAATTGTTATGTTCTGGGGAATACAATTATTTAGTAGAACAATGCTGGAGAAGCCACAGTTCATCTTTTCCACATCTGCTACTTATGTCTTCATGCTAGATACTACAGCAGACTTTAAGAAGTCTTGTGGAGTCTATGACATGATGCACCCATGTTTTGTTAGCACAAAGAGACCAACATAATATTAGGCAGGTGGTTTTAAGGTTAGGACTACAGTTAGAACTACAGAGATGATATTTCACTGCTACTTTGTGATGGGATCCTCTTATTGAACAGTAGGCAGCAGGAACTTCCTGATCTTCCCCAGAGCTCTTATATGACTGCAGGGAAAGTTCAGGTCACGAGAACTACAAATTAACAATCATTTTCATGTAACAAAACGGGACTTACCACTTGCTTTGACCTCAGGGTAAGACAGGTTTTCCTCGAAAGGGAAGATGGGTTGAACACAGGCAGGTGTGGCCAAGCTCTGTCCCATGTATGGTGTGTAGTAAGGGTGCATCCTGTACTGGGAGCTTGTGTTATGTCCTGCAAGACGGTTTTCAGTGCTTTTCATCTACAAAAAGACAAAACACTAATCTGATATTTGGCAAGTACAAAAAAATAGAATAAAAACATAGTAAAGATGAATTGTTAAGCAAGCCACACACATCAGACTGCTGGACGCTGAATGAATTGTGTGGCTGACATGTTATATCCACTAGTCTCCATGCTCTGTTGAATGGAAAGGTGGTGGTGGGGGAGGGGGAGTCCTCTGCCAGTGGCTTACCTCTTTATCGGGGGAGACTCAGAAGGCCACCATACACATTAGATAATTGGCTTGTTGGACCACAATTGGTGGCCAGCTTTAGCCATCAGGACATTCTCTAGACACAAGCTACTGTATAGTTAGCTTAAGAGAGGTTTAACCCCTTAAAAGGGTACTCCGCCCCAAAGGATAGGGGATAAGATGTCTGATCGTGGGGGTCCCGCCGCTGGGGACCCCGGGATCTCGGCTGCAGCACCCCGCTGTCATTACTGCACAGAGCAAACTCGCGAGGGCAATACAGGGGCCGGAGCATCATGACGTCACGGCTCTGCCCCTCGTGACGTCACTGCCCGCCCCCTCAATACAAGTCTACAGGAGGGGGCGTGGCGACCGTCACACCCACTCACATAGACTTGAATTAAGGGGGCGGGCTGTGATGGCACAAGGGGGCGGAGCTCTGACATCACGATGATCCGGCCCCTGTATCGCCCATCATTACGCACGGAGCGAGTTAGCTCTGTGCAGTAATGACAGAGGGGTGCTGCAGCCGAGATCCTGGGAGTCCCCAGCGGCGGGACTCCCGTGATCAGACATCTTATCCCCTATCCTTTGGATAGGGGAATGGATGTCTAAGGGTGGAGTACCCCTTTAAGGACCAAGTCCATTTTCACCTTGAAGGACCAGAGCATTTTTGTAAATCTTACCACGGTCACTTTAAGCATTAATAACTTTGGGATGCTTTAACTTATGAATTTGATTCCGAGATTTTTCGTGACATATTCTTCTTTATGTTAGTGGTAAATTTTTGTCGATACTTGCATCATTTCTTGGTGAAAAATTCCAAAATTTCAGGAAAAATTTTTGCATTTTTCTAACTTTGAAGCTCTCTGCTTGTGAGGGAGAAACTTTCAAATTTTTCCTGAAAATTTCAAAATCGAAATTTTTCCAGGACCTGTTTAGTTTTGAAGTGAATTTGAGGGTCTTTATGACAGAAATACCCTATAATGGACCCCGT
Organism: Hyla sarda; assembly: GCF_029499605.1. Taxonomy (NCBI): domain Eukaryota; kingdom Metazoa; phylum Chordata; class Amphibia; order Anura; family Hylidae; genus Hyla; species Hyla sarda. Next base: position 362,234,164 of record NC_079189.1, read on the forward strand.
TATGAAAACTGCGCCCCTCAATGTATTCAAAATGACATTCAGAAAGTTTGTTAACCCTTTAGGCGTTTCACAGGAATTGCAGCAAAGTGGAGGAGAAAATTCAAAATCTCCATTTTTTACACTAACATGTTCTTCAGAAGAGAAGGAGGTAAAATGGGATTTTGGAGAACAAATTTTGCTGAAATGATTTTTGGGGGGCATGTAGGAAGCCCCCAGGGTGCCAAAACAGCAAAAAACAACAACACATGGCACACAATCTGGAAAACTACACACCTCAAGGAACATAACAAGGGGTACAGTGAACCTTAACCTCTTAAGGACTCAGGGTGGTCCCGGTGTTTAACCCCTTAAGGACCAGGCCATTTTACACCTTAGGACCAGAGCGTTTTTTGCACATCTGACCACCGTCATTTTAAGCATTAATAACTCTAAGATGCTTTTACCGAATATTCTGATTCTGATATTGTTTTTTCGTGACATATTCTACTTTATTTTGATGGTAAATTTTTGGCGTTACTTGCATCCTTTTTTTGTGAAAAATTCCAAAATTTCATGAAAATTTTGAAAATTTACCATTTTTCTAACTTAGAAGCTCTCTGCTTGTAAGGAAAATGGATATTCCAAATAAATTTTATTTTTATTCACAAATAAAATATGTCCACTTTATGTTGGCATCATAAAATGGACATATTTTTACTTTTTAGAGGGCTTCAAAGTAGAGCAGCAATTTTCCAAAATTTCATGAAATTTGCAAAATCTGAAGGGACAGATGTTACAGTTACTGGGCAGTCTAGGCATGCTGAGAGTTGTAGTTTGGCAACATCTGGAGAGCTACAGTTTGGGCACCGCTGTAACAGTGGTCCCCAAACTGTGACCCTCCAGATGTTGCAAAACTACAACTCCCAGCATGCCCCGACATCCTTTGGCTGTCTGGGCATGCTGGGAGTTGCAGTTCGGCCTTCCTAGTGGTTGCCACAGTAAAAATCACTTTACTTTCAGTTTCATTTCTCCCCCCCACCGTCGATTCCCTACCTGAGCCGGGATCGCCAGTGAATATCTGCGATGATTGCCGGGCCCCACGAATCTTCTCCTCCAACAAGGACAGCAGCTGTCGCAGTTGACCGCCACGTTACAGCAACTTCTGCCACTGCTACAGCAGCAAACATCTCCTCCCCCAGCTCCTGCACCTCCTCCGCAGCGAGTGGCCGCTCCCAGCCTCCGCTTGTCCCTGCCGGACAAATTTGATGGGGACTCTAGACTCTGCCGTGGCTTTCTGTCTCAATGTTCCCTACATATGGAGATGTTGTCGGACCAATTTCCCATAGAACGGTCTAAGGTGGCGTTCGTAGTGAGTCTTCTTTCTGGAAAGGCCTTGTCTTGGGCCACACCGCTCTGGGACCGCAATGATCCTGCCACAGCCACAGTCCAGTCCTTCTTCGCTGAAGTCCGTAGTGTCTTCGAAGAACCAGCCCGAGCTTCTTCTGCCGAGACTGCCCTGCTGAACCTTGTCCAGGGTAATTCTTCAGTAGGCGAGTACGCCATCCAATTTCGTACTCTCGCTTCCGAATTATCTTGGAATAACGAGGCTCTCTGCGCGACCTTTAAAAAAGACCTATCCAGTAACATCAAGGATGTGCTGGCCGCACGAGAGATTCCTGCCAACCTGCAAGAACTTATCCATTTGGCCACCCGCATTGACATGCGTTTTTCTGAGAGACACCAGGAGCTCCGCCAGGAAAAAGACCTTGATCTCTGGGCACCTCTCCCACAGTATCCTTTGCAATCTACCCCTGTGCCTCCCGCCGAGGAGGCTATGCAAGTGGATCGGTCTCGCCTGACCCAGGAAGAGAGGACTCGCCGTAGGGAAAAAAATCTTTGTCTGTACTGCGCTAGTACCGAACATTTCTTAGTGGATTGCCCTATTCGTCCTCCACGTCTGGGAAACGCACGCACGCACCCAGCTCACGTGGGTGTGGCATCCCTTGGTACGAAGTCTGCTTCTCCACATCTCACTGTGCACATGCGGATTTCTCCTTCTGCCAACTCCTCCCTCTCAGCCGTGGCCTGCTTGGACTCTGGTGCTTCTGGAAATTTTATTCTGGACTCTTTGGTGAATAAATTCTGCATCCCGGTGACCCGTCTCGTCAAGCCGCTCTACATTTCTTCGGTCAACGGAGTGAAGTTGGACTGTACTGTGCGTTACCGCACAGAACCCCTCTTAATGTGCATTGGACCCCATCACGAAAAGATTGAATTGTTCGTCCTTCCCAACTGTACCTCTGAAGTCCTCCTCGGTCTGCCATGGCTCCAGCATCATTCTCCCACCCTTGACTGGACCACCGGGGAGATCAAGAATTGGGGTTCTGCTTGCCGTAAGAAATGCCTCACCTCTGCTCCCAGTCCCGTCTGTCGGGCCTCAGTGTCTCCTCCTGTGCCTGGTCTCCCCAAGGCCTATCAGGACTGTGCCGTGCCTCCTCATAGCCCCCGTCCTGGTGACACTCTGCCCCGTGCCAAGCTTCACCCTCTGCCCTCCCTCCCCATTCCCACTCCTGCTGAACTGCCTGCCTTTGAGGAAACCCTACAATCGCTCCCAGTGTCCTCGTCCCACGTGAAGCAATTGCCAGACAAAAAAAGGGGAGACCTAAGGGGGGGGGGGGGGGGGGGGTACTGTTACGCCGTGCGCTCCGGGTCCCTGCTCCTCCCCGGAACGCTCGCGGCGTTCCTCTCTCTGCAGCGCCCCGGTCAGACCCGCTGACCGGGAGCGCTGCACTGACATTGCCGGCGGGGATGCGATTCGCATAGCGGGACGCGCCCGCTCGAGAATCGCATCCCAAGTCACTCACCTGTCCCGGCCCCCGGCTGTCATGTCCTGGCGCGCGCGGCTCTGCTCCTTAGGGCGCGCGCACGCGGCTCCGCTCCTTAGGGCGCGCGCGCGCCAGCTCTCTAAGATTTAAAGGGCCAGTGCACCAATGATTGGTGCCTGGCCCAATTAGCCTAATTAGCTTCCACCTGCTCGCCGGCTATATTACCTCACTTCCCCTGCACTTCCTTGATCTTGTTGCCTTGTGCCAGTGAAAGCTTTTAGTGTTGTCCAAAGCCTGTGTTCCAGATCTTCTGCTATCCACATTGACTACGAACCTTGTCGCCTGCCCCAACCTTCTGCTACGTCTGACCTTGCCTCTGCCTAGTCCTTCTGTCCCACGCCTTCTCAGCAGTCAGCGAGGTTGAGCCGTTGCCGGTGGATACGACCTGGTTGCTACCGCCGCAGCAAGACCATCCCGCTTTGCGGCGGGCTCTGGTGAATACCATTAGCATCTAAGAAACGGTCCACCGACACGGTCCACGCCAATCCCTCGCTGACACAGAGGATCCACATCCAGCTAGCCGAATCGTCACAATACCGCCCCATACACGGAAAAATAAAAAAGTTATAGGGGTTAGAAGATGAGAATTTTTAACATATAAATTTTCCTGCATGTAGTTATGATTTTTTTCCGAAGTACCACAATATCCAACCTATATAAGTAGGGTATCATTTTAACCATATGGACCTACAGAATAAAGATAAGGTGTTACTTTTACCGAAAAATAACCCATCAAGTAAGAGCCAGGGGGTCCACACTTTGTCAAACTTCTTAGGGCCCCTTCAAATCACATACAATGCCTGGTGCAACGGGACATATTTGTTAACCAGATGTAGCCACCTAGAAAAAGGGGGAGGAGAGGTATCTTTCACTACCACCTTTGAAATGGGACTACTTAAAAGACGCTTTATTGAAGGCAACAGAAAATTGCACTAGACTTGTCAGTAAAATCATAAAAAGGAAGAGACCACTGTGGTACTCAGCAGAAGTGGCCAAAATCATTAAAAACAAAAAACTAGCATTTAGTAATTATAAAACAACCCAGAGCAATGAAGATAGGGAAATCTACAAGACTAGGCAGAAAGAGGCCAAGCAAGTTATAAGAACTTCTAAAGCACAGGCAGAAGAAAAACTAGCTCAGTCTGTGAAAAAAGGGGATAAGACATCCTTCAGATATATAAATGAAAAAAGGAAATTAAAACAAGGAATAAGTAAATTAAAAATAAAGGAAGGAAGGTATGTAGAAGAGAATAAGGGGCTAGCCGACTGCTTTAATGAATACTTCTGTTCATTTTTTACAGAAGAAAAAGAAGGAAAAGGACTTCCATTAGAGAGGAAAACTAAGGAATCGTTTGATGCATGTGTCTTTACAGAGGAAGAGGTTCTACGTTTGCTTTCTAAAGTGAAGAGAAATAAATCACAGAGGCCTGATGGGATACACCCAAAATTATTAAAAGAGTTTAGTGGTGAGCTAGCAAAACCATTAACAGATTTAATTAACCAATCAATGGTAACAGGAGCCATCCCGGAAGATTGGAAATAAGCGAATGTTGTGCCCATTCACAAGAAAGGTAGTAGGGAGGAATCAAGCAACTAAAGGCCAGTAAGTCTGACATCAATAGTGGGGAAATTAATGGAAACCCTACTAAAGGATAGGATTGTGGAACATCTAAAATACCATGGATTGCAAGATGAAAAACAACATGGGTTTACTTCAGGGAGATCATGTCAAACAAATCTTATTGATTTTTTTGACTGGGTGACTAAAATAATAGATGGCGGAGGGGCAGTAGACATTGCATATCTAGATTTTAGTAAGGCTTTTGACACTGTCCCACATAGAAGACTTATCAATAAACTACAGTCATTGAGCTAGGACTCCAATATTGTTGAGTGGATTAGGCAGTGGCTGAGTAACAGACAACAGAGGGTTTTAGTCAATGGAGAATATTCATGGTCTTGTCACCAGTGGGATACCTCAGGGATCTGTACTGGGACCAATATTGTTTAATATCTTCATTAGTGCTATTACAGAAGGTCTCGATGGTAAGGTATGTCTTTTTGCTGATGACACAAAGATATGTAACAGGGTTGATGTTCCTGGAGGGATACGCCAAATGGAAAAGGATTTAGGCAAACTAGAAGAATGGTCAGAACTCTGGCAACTGAAATTTAATGTGGATAAGTGCAAGATAATGCACCTGGGGCGTAAAAACCCTCAGGCAGAATAAAGATTATTTGACACAGCCCTGACCTCAGTATCTGAGGAGAGGGATTTAGGAGTAATTATTTCAGAAGACTTAAAGGTAGGAAGACAATGTAATAGAGCAGCAGGAAACGCTAGCAGAATGCTTGGATGTATAGGGAGAGGTATAAGCAGTAGCAAGCGAGAAGTGCTCATCCCGCTGTACAGAACACTGGTGGGACCTCATTTGGAGTACTGTACGCAGTACTGGAGGCCGTATCTCCAGAAAGATATAGATACTCTAGAGAGAGTTCAAAGAAGAGCTACTAAACTAGTACATGGATTGCAGGATAAAACTTACCAGGAAAGGTTAAAGGACCTTAACATGTATAGCTTGGAAGAAAGAAGAGACAGAGGGGATATGTTAGAGACTTTTAAATACATAAAGGGTATCAACACAGTAAAGGAGGAGAGCATATTTAAAAGAAGAAAAACTATCACAAGAGGACATAGTTTTAACCCCTTAAGGACTGAGCCCTTTTTCACCTTAAGGACTCAGCCATTTTTTGCAATTCTGACCACTGTCACTTTAAACATTTATAACTCTGGAATGCTTTTAGTTATCAATCTGATTCCGAGATTGTTTTTTCGTGACATATTCTACTTTAACTTAGTGGTAAAATTTTGTGGTAACTTGCATCCTTTCTTGGTGAAAAATCCCAAAATTTGATGAAAAATTTTAAAATTTTGCATTTTTCTAACTTTGAAGCTCTCTGCTTGTAAGGAAAATGGATATTCAAAATAATTTTTTTTTTATTCACATAAACAATATGTCTACTTTATGTTTGCATCATAAAATTGACAAGTGTTTACTTTTGGAAGACACCAGAGGGCTTCAAAGTTCTGCAGCAATTTTCCAATTTTTCACAAAATTTTGAACCTCGCTTTTTTTCAGAGACCAGTTCAGGTTTGAAGTGGATTTGAAGGGTCTTCATATTAGAAATACCCCACAAATGATCCCATTATAAAAACTGCACCCCCCAAAGTATTCAAAATGACATTCAGTCAGCGTTTTAACCCTTTAGGTGTTTCACAGGAATAGCAGCAAAGTGAAGGAGAAAATTCACAATCTTCATTTTTTACACTCGCATGTTTTTGTAGACCCAATTTTTGAATTTTTGCAAGGGGTAAAAAGGAGAAAATTTTTACTTGTATTTGAAACCCAATTTCTCTCGAGTAAGCACATACCTCATATGTCCATGTAAAGTGTTCGGCGGGCGCAGTAGAGGGCTCAGAAGGGAAGGAGCGTCAAATGTTTTTTGGGGGGCATGTCACCTTTAGGAAGCCCCTATGGTGCCAGAACAGCAAAAAAAAAAACACATGGCATACCATTTTGGAAACTAGACCCCTCGGGGAACATAACAAGGGGTAAAGTAAACCTTAATACCCCACAGGTGATTCACAACTTTTGCATACGTAAAAAAAATTAAAAAAAAATTCCCTAAAAAGCTTGGTTTCCCAAAAGTTTTACATTTTTAAAAAGGGTAATAGCAGAAAATACCCCCCAAAATTTGAAGCCCAATTTCTACCGATTCAGAAAACACCCCATATGGGGGTGAAAAGTGCTCTGCTGGCGCACTACAGGTCTCAGAAGAGAAGGAGTCACATTTGGCTTTTTTGAAGGAAATTTTGCTCTGGGGGCATGCCGCATTTAAGAAGCCCCTATGGTGCCAGGACAGCAAAAAACCCCAGATGGCATACCATTTTGCAAACTAGACCCCTTGGGGAACGTAAAAAGGGGTAAAGTGAACCTTAATACCCCAAAGGGGTTTCACAACTTTTGCATATGTAGAAAAAGAAAAAATAATTTACCTAAAATGCTTGGTTTCCCAAAAAATTAACATTTTTACAAAGGGTTAAAGCAGAAAATACCCCCCAAAATTTGAAGCCCCATTTCTCCCGATTCAGAAAACACCCCATATGGGGGTGAAAAGTGCTCTGCTGGCGCACTACAGGTCTCAGAAGAGAAGGAGTCACATTTGGCTTTTTTGAAGGAAATTTTGCTCTGGGGGCATGCCGCATTTAGGAAGCCCCTATGGTGCCAGGACAGCAAAAAACCCCACATGGCATACCATTTTGGAAACTAGACCCCTTGGGGAACGTAAAAAGGGGTAAAGTGAACCTTAATACCCCAAAGGGGTTTCACAACTTTTGCATATGTAAAAAAAAAAAAAAAAAAAATTTACCTAAAATGCTTGGTTTCCCCAAAAATTTACATTTTTTACAAAGGGTTAAAGCAGAAAATATCCCCCAAAATTTGAAGCCCAATTTCTCCCGATTCAGAAAACGCCCCATATGGGGGTGAAAAGTGCTCTGCTGGCGCACTACAGGTCGCATAAGAGAAAGAGTCACATTTGGCTTTTTGAAAGCAAATTTTGCTCTGGGGGCATGCCGCATTTAGGAAGCCCCTATGGTGCCAGGACAGCAAAAAAAAAAAACATGGCATACCATTTTGGAAACTAGACCCCTCGGGGAACGTAACAAGAGGTTAAGTGAACCTTAATACCCCACAGGTGTTTCACGACTTTTGCATATGTAAAAAAAATTATTTTTTTTTTACCTAAAATGCCTCTTTTCCCAAAAATTTTACATTTTTAAAAAGGGTAAAAGCAGAAAATACCCCCCAAAATTTGTAACACAATTTCTCCCGAGTACGGCGATACCCCATATGTGACCCTAAACTGTTGCCTTGAAATACGACAGGGCTCCAAAGTGAGAGCGCCATGCGCATTTGAGGCCTAAATTAGGGACTTGCATAGGGGAGGATATAGGGGTATTCTACGCCAGTGATTCCCAAACAGGGTGCCTCCAGCTGTTGTAAAACTCCCAGCATGCCTGGACAGTCAGTGGCTATCTGGCAATACTGGGAGTAGTTGTTTTGCAACAGCTGGAGGCTCCGTTTTGGAAACAGTGGCGTACCAGACGTTTTTCATTTTTATTGGGGAGGGGGGCTGTGTAGGGGTATGTGTATATGTAGTGTTTTTTACTTTTTATTTTATTGTGTGTTAGTGTAGTGTAGTGTTTTTAGGGTACAGTCACATGGGCGGGGGTTCACAGTAGTTTCACGCTGGCAGTTTGAGCCGCAGCTCAAACTTGCAGCCGGATACTTACTGTAATCCTCCGCCCATGTGAGTGTACCCTGTACGTTCACATTGGGGGGGGGGGAACGTCCAGCTGTTGCAAAACTACAACTCCTAGCATGTACGGTCTATCAGTGCATGCTGGGAGTTGTAGTTTTGCAACCGCTGGAGGCTCTGTTTTGGAAACAGTGGCGTACCAGACGTTTTTCATTTTTATTGGGGATGGGAGGGGGGTTGTATAGGGGTATGTGTATACGTAGTGTTTTTTTTACTTTTTATTGTGTGTTAGTGTAGTGTTTTTAGGGTACAGTCGCACGGGCGGGGGTTCACAGTAGTTTCTCGCTGGCAGTTTGAGCTGCGACAGAAAATGTGCCACAGCTCAAACTTGCAGCCGGATACTTGCTGTAATCCTCCGCCCATGTGAGTGTACCCTGTACGTTCACATTGGGGGGGGGGGAACATCCAGCTGTTGCAAAACTACAACTCCCAGCATGTACGGTCTATCAGTGCATGCTGGGAGTTGTAGTTTTGCAACAGCTGGAAGCACACTGGTTGTGAAACACAGAGTTTGGTAACAAACTCAGTATTTTGCAACCAGTGTGCCTTCAGCTGTTGCAAAAGCTACAACCCCCAGCATGTACGGACAGCGGAAGGGCATGCTGGGCCTTGTAGTTATGCAACAGCTGGAGGCATACTACTTTGGCTGGGGATGCTGGGGACTGTAGTTATGCAACAGCTGGAGACACACTGGTTTGCTACATAAATCACTGTGCCTTCAGCTGTTGCAAAACTACAACTCCCAGCAGTCACCGACAGCCAACGGGCATGCTGGGAGTTGTAGTTATGCAACCAGCAGATGCACTACTACAACTCCCAGCATGCACTTTAGCTGTTGGTGCAAGCTGGGAGTTGTAGTTACACAACAGCTGAAGGTACACTTTTCCATAGAAAAAATGTGCCTCCAGCTGTTGCAAAACTACAAGTCCCAGCATGCCCATAAGGGCATGCTGGGAGTTGTGGTGGTCTGCCTCCTGCTGTTGCATAACTACAGCTCCCAGCATGCCCTTTTTGCATGCTGGGAGCTGTTGCTAAGCAACAGCAGGAGGCTGTCACTCACCTCCAACGATCCTCGCCGCACAGGTCAGTCCCTCGTCGTCTCCGCCGCGGCCGTCGCTCCTGGGGCCCCGATCCCAACATTGACGCCGGGGATCGGGGTCCCCAGCACCCGGGGTGCACGTCCCGCACCCGCTCACGTCCTCCGGAAGAGGGGCGGAGCGGGTGCGGGAGTGACACCCGCAGCAGGCGCCCTGATTGGTCGGCCGGTAATCCGGCCGACGAATCAGGGCGATCGTGAGGTGGCACCAGTGCCACCTCACCCCTGCAGGCTCTGGCTGTTCGGGGCCGTCGGAGACGGCCCCGAACAGCCTGTAATTCTGGGTCACCGGGTCACTGGAGACCCGATTGACCCGGAATCTGCCGCAGATCGCTGGACTGAATTGTCCAGCGATCTGCAGCCATCGCCGACATGGGGGGGCATAATGACCCCCCTGGGCGATATGCCCCGATGCCTGCTGAACGATTTCAGCAGGCATCGGGCACCGGCTCCCCTCCGGCTAGCGGCGGGGGGCCGGGATTTGACAGGACGTACTCAAACGTTCTGAGTCCTTAAGGACTCGGAAAAGGAGACGTTTGAGTACGTCCTGCGTCCTTAAGGGGTTAAATTATAGGGGTAAAGGTTTAAAAGTAATATCAGGAAGTATTACTTTACTGAGAGAGTAGTGGATGCATGGAATAGCCTTCCTGCAGAAGTGGTACCTGTAAATACAGTGAAGGAGTTTAAACATGCATGGGATAAGCATAAGGCTATCCTTCATATAAGATAGGGCCAGGGACTATTCATAGTATTCAGATTATTGGGCAGACTAAATGGGCCAAATGGTTCTTATCTGCCGACACATTCTATGTTTCTATGAATACCACAGATAGTGGGGTCACTGAGAATGGCTTCTGCCAGAGGCTCAACCGCTAGCACAAAAAGGAAGGGAGACAGTAGGCACCCCTGCTTCGTTCCACAGCTCAGGAGAAAGTGAGCAGAAACATCTAAGTTAGTGCGGATGCAGGCCCTAGGGCTATCATATAACAAAACGAACCCAAACATAAAAATGGGGCCCAAACCCAAATGCACCCAAGACCTCCCACAAATACGGCCACACCACCGAATCAAAGGCCTTATAGACATCCCAACTAACTACCACTCCAGTAAGAAAAGCCTCCCCTACCGCTGCAATATTGAGTTGCAGGCGCTTAACAGTCACATCAGTAGCTCTACCCAGCATAAACTCAGTTTGGTCAGAATGAATGATGGAGCAGATGACACCACGTAGGCGAGTAGCCAGTACTCTAGCCAAGATCTTAATGTGAAGATTTAAAAGGGAGATAGGTCTATAAGAATCAGGCAACAACGGGTCCTTTCCAGGCTTGGGGAGTACCCCAATCAACGCCTCCCTCATTGAGTCAGGAAGAGAATCACCAACAGCCATCGAGTGAAACAATTAAGGGAGGATAGGAGCCAGCCTCTCCCCATTCATCCTATACCAATCACCAATCATCCCATCTAGACCCAAGGTTTTCCCATGAGGAAGTTCACTAATGACCTGCTTCACCTCTTCAACCGTAAAGGCAGCATCCAACACCTCCACCTGTGCACAACAGCATGGGAGAGGATAGCTCACTTAAGAAAATCAAAATTTCCCCCTGACAGGGCTTCGAGGGGGCAGAATACAAGGAGGAGTAAATGTCCCTGAAGACTGAATAGTTAATCAACTGGGGGTCAGACACTACAGAACCATCCCCATCCCTAATACATGGGATTTAGGCAGCAGGGCGGCTAGCTCTCGCCAAGTAGGCCAACAACCTCCCATTCTTGTCCCCAAACTCAAATAGGCCAGCTTCCCTGTTCACTAACCGCAACTGAACTCTATCCTTCTAGACAACTAAAAGAGACCTCTGAGCCTTGGCCCATGCCCTCTCATTATCAGGAGAAGGATCCGTAATATAAGCCTCCTCCAAAGCACTCACTACCTGCAGCAACTTACTCTCCATAGCCAACCTAATTCTCCTCTGACCCGCTATAAAAGTACCCCTCACCGTGGCCTTGTACACATCCCATTGAACTAAAGGGTCCGGATAAGCAGCATTATGCTCCCAGTATTCAGCATGGGAAACCCCTAAAGCCTCCGCAACAGCCTCGGCCTGCAGCCAGCCAGGGTGCATGCACCAAACACGGGTAGGGGGCTAGGACCTGGGTTAAGGACTACAAGTATAGCAGAGTGGTCTGAGATCCCCCTAGTGGTGTAGGAAACATCTCTTACCACCTGGAAGAGGTCCTTGGATGGCAGAGTAATATCAATGCGAGAAAAGGACCTATGGGCCACAGAGTAAAAGGAAAAAGAAGATGCAGTCGGGTACTTCCACCTTCAGAGGTCAGTCAATCCCAACGCCATTCGCCAGGTATTAAAAGAGGAGGATCCAGGGTCAGCAGCAGTGGTGCGGTCGAGCAGAGGATCAGGAGCCACATTAAAATTACCTATGAAAACATGTAAAAGAGAAATAAAGGCAATCGCACTCACCATTCAGTGAAAAGGTATTTCTTTACTGTAGTCCGTTAGGCATTAACAGCAATGTGACAGGTATAACGTGAGCGGAGGCAGAGGTGTTGGCAGAGGCAGACGCCAGGTGTCGGCTTGTGGAAGCACTTCTATAGTGCGAAACAGTTCTGCCCCGTTATCACCTCTGCCTCCGCTCACGTTATACCTGTCACATTGCTGTTAATGCCTAACAGACTACAGTAAAGAAATACCTTTTCACTGAATGGTGAGTGCGATTGCCTTTATTTCTCTTTTACATGTTCCATTGCTTGGATTGCATCTGCACCCCATACTACAGGATTAGGTGAGGTTCTCAGGTCTACTACAGGTGTCTACCTAATTGCCACCTAGCTGCAGCAGTGCCGACTTCTCTTTCCTTCCTGGTGGACATTACCTATGAAAACGACAGGATCGGAGGGAAAAGACAACAGTTTGTTAGTAATCAACTCCAACACAGAGACCTGAAAAGGCGTAGGCACGTAAACGGAGACCAGAACAAAGGAGAAGGAACCCAGAGAACAATGTAATATCACAAACCTCCCAAAGTGGTCACATGCTACCTGGGAAGCTACCAATGGCAAATATTTAGTAATTAAAATAGAGACACCTCTAGCGTAATTAGAACAGAAGGCATGATAGCACCGCGCTATCCAAGCCCTTTTTAGGGCAAGAACTTTCTGTCCCGTAACATGAGTTTCCTTTGTGAGGAGAGTGATGCTTCACATAATCCAGACAAAAGGCCCTCTTGAACTTAGAGTTAAGCCCCAGAACAGATAATATCTTTTAGGGTCCCCCTCACTAAAGACATCCAGAAACAAAAGCAGGACTGACCAAAGGAGGACCAGGTCAAGGAAGGAGAGAGCACCTGGACCACACACACCACATGCAATCAACATAACAACAGACAGGGCACAAACACAAAACACATAAACAGATGAAACAAAGCATAAGCAAAACATTCCCCAGAATTCCCTGTCTAACACTAAACGGGCCATAGTAAAACAGTGCATACCTATACCCTAAATACAACTGGAACCTAGGGAGACCCTTAGAGGAAAGCCCTGACTCCCTAACCACTAACCGTAGGGATATAGAGGCAGGACAGTCATGAGCAGAACAGTCCAGGACAGTTCAATCCGGAGGTCTAACAGCATCAATCCAATCTCCATCGGGGAGGTGAAAAACTTAGTAAAGGCTCCATCCACCACTCTCAGGCGAGCAGGATATAGCATCGTATATCGGTATCCCTTGGCACTCAGTTTCGACTGGACTTCAGTGAACTGCATTCGCTGCTTGCGTAATTCCACGGAAAAGTCAGGGTAAAAAGACACTCTGCTCCCATCACAAATGACCTCTCTCTTGAGTCGGACTGCACGCAGAACAGCATCCCTGTCCTTAAAGTGTAGAAGTTTGGCCAGGAAGGGACGAGGAGGACCCCCAGGAGGAGGAGGCCTAGCTTGGACCATGTGGGCCCGTTCAATGGAGAAATAAGGAGAAAAGGTGTCCACTGGAAGAATCTCCTTCAGCCATGTTTCGAGGAATAACTAAGGGTCATTCCCCTTCACCTTTCAGGAAGGCCCACCAGACAGATGTAATTGCGCCGCAGGTTCTCTATATCATCCATTCAACCCAGAACTCCTGTCATCTGGCACTGTAGTGAATCAACTCTGTCCGGCAAAGGATGGAGATTATCTTACACTTCAGAGACCCTATGCTCCACCTCCTCAGTACGCTCACGTATCTTCTGGGTCTCATGTCGCAGAATAACAAATTCCTGCCGCAGTTCATCCACTTTAGTCACCAATACTGATTGTCAGAAAGTAAAGGCAGCCAAAAGTTCAGAGAACCGATAGTCCATAGCAGTCACATCATAGACAGGCCTTTCAGGGGACTGTTGCTGCAGAGGAGTCGGAGATCCCTCAAACAATGACAGAGGTCGATCAGGAGAGTCACCCCTAGGTCGGTCCTGAGAACTGGCTCAGCACTTTTGCCGCATGCACAGAGATGTTAGTAGCAAGTGGGGTCTGAGCACCAGGGTCCTGTTGAGAAGGGCCACAGGAACAGGAGAAATCTTCCTCAGAGGAGGCATCCTCATCAGAAGTTGGCCAAGAGGCTTCAGTATGTTGTTTGGACTTCTTATTCCTTCTACGGGAACACCCATGACTGACAGAACCACACAGCGAGCAGGTAGAAAGGCACTAGAAACACAGTCCAAGTAGTACAGGTTACCTCTTTAGAGAAAGCAGTCTCTAACAAATGTAGAAAGCACCACAAGTCCAAGCCAATCCCCAGAGGTTACTCACTGACTGAGGGCAAAGCAGCAGGCAGGACAGGCAAAACTCTCCAGTAGTGTAGAGGAGAACTCCTTCTAAGTCCCTCCGGTCACAAGGAGGCCAGCAGTCTGCAGCAAGAAGCTTGGGAGGCAGGTGAGGTGCAGGGTAGAGGGGAGACAGCAGCAGCCCAGGAGGACCCTTTATATTACAGGGCAGCCACACAGCAGCAGTCCGACCAGGCAGCGGAGGAGCGCACCCCCTCACAAGCAGGAGACCCAGAGGCAGCACAGGAAGAATATCCACTCCTCCCTCAGCAAATTCCCGCCGGCCATGGGAGTAACTATGGCAGCCAGGGGAGAAGAAAGCCCTGCCCACGAAGGCCCAATATGGCACCTAGATTCCTCCACAAGAACAGCCCAGGAGTTAAGTATCATCTGCAAAGATTGCTACTTTACTATTCAACCCCTCTACAAGGTCATTAATAAATATATTAAATAGGACAGGACCCAAGACTGACCCATGTGGTACCCCACTATTAATGGTCACCCACTGGCACACATTCTCCCCCAGTCCAAGCATTCTCATTTTATTCACCAACCTTTTATGTGGCAACATATGAAATGCTTTGGAAAAATCCAGAAATACGACATCCAGCGATTGCACCTGGTCCAGTCTGGAGCTCACCTCCTCATAAAAGCTGATCAGGTTAGTTTGACAGGACCAATCCCTCATAAAGTCATGATGATATGGAGTCATACACTTGTTTTTATCAAGATACTCCAAAATAGCATCCCTTAGAAAAGCCTCAAACAATTTACATACAACGGAGGTTAAACTAACAGGTCTATAATTCCCAGGGTCACCTTTTAACCCCATTTTAAATTTTGGCACCACATTTGCCATGCGCCAGTCCTGGGGAACAGTAAATGTAAAGACAAAAACAGAGAAGGTCTCGTGCGCATCTAAGCACAATTATCTTTTTAAATAAAAACGATCAGAAAAGCTCAGGAGAAGGTTTTGCTCACCTTGCCGGAGCACAACACCTAATGTCGCTTATTTCCCACGCTTTCGGGGAAGATGTGTGGAGGAGTGCAGCCAGCACCTGTCCCATGCTTCCACCCGTGGAGGACGGTCCGGACAATGAAGAAAGGAGAATAATGGTGCTTGTGGAGCGGCGCTCACTTCCTGTCAGCCGGTAGGTTGATAAACCATCAGGAGGCAGGTTTGTTCATAAAACCATAGAAGATTTTATTAGCAGTAGTAAAACAGGAACAACGCGTTTCTAGGGGCGGAGACCCCCTCTTCGTCAGGTAACTGGGGAACAGTCCCTGTTACTATAGAGTCTCTGAATATTAAAAATAGGGGTCTGTCTATTACATTACTTAATTCCTTTAGAACGCGGGGGTGAATGCCATCTGGACCTGGCAATTTGTCTATTTTGATTTTTTGTAGGCTGCACTGTACTTCTTCCTGGGATAGACAGGTGACCTGTACTGGGGAGTTTACCTTATATCGCTGTATTTCACCTCGCATTTCATTTTCCTCGGTGAATACAGTGGAGAAGAATTTGTTTAATATATTTGCTTTTTCCTGATCCCCATTAATAATTTCTTCGTCATCACTTTTTAAAGGGCCACTACTTTCATTTTTCACCTTTTTGCTATTTATATAGTTAAAGAACATTTTGGGGTTAGTTTTACTCTCTTTGGGAATGAGTCTTTCTGTCTATTTTTGCGGCTTTTATCTGTTATAAGGTATATACATATTACAATGAGAATTTAAGATATTTTTAAAAGTCTCCCATTTAGTGTCGGTATTCTTGTTATTGAGGACATTATCCCACTTTATGAATTCGGGTAGAAAACAGACATGGTGCACATCTACAATCTTGTATAATGATCTGATTGCTTCTCAGCATAATATCAAAAACTAACAGGTTGTTAGTATACATTTTTGATCAAAAAGTACAAGCCCACTCGCCACGTCAAGGCCACCTATTTAGAGTGGGTCCCTAACGTCCCTAGCATAAAATGGCGTAGCACTGGACGGCGACCACTACCGCCGCGACACCAGTGCCCACAGGGGGAACGACCCACTGGCAGAGCGGCCCCAATGCCACTCAAACCAGTCTATGGGTCGCACCCCCCGCAGAAACGGCGCCGCGGCAGCAACGGACACTGCACAGCACCACACCAGTGTGAACAAGGTGTAATAGCACACTTACCAATCTCTCCCAGTCAGACTGGGAGGCTGCTAGGAAAGAAATGGCCCTTGTGTAGCTAACTACTACTTATATAGGGTTGGGCTGAGGGGGTGGGGAAGAGTGCAAACACATGTTCTAACAAAAAAAAAAAAAAAAGGAGGGGATAGAAAACCGTATGAATTCGGGTATAAAACAGACATGGTGCACATCTACAATCTTGTATAATGATCTGATTGCTTCTCAGCATAATATCAAAAACTAACAGGTTGTTAGTATACATTTTTGATCAAAAAGTACAAGCCCACTCGCCCCACAAGGCCACCTATTTAGAGTAGGTCCCTAACGTCCCTAATGTATACTAACAACCTGTTAGTTTTTGATATTATGCTGAGAAGCAATCAGATCATTATACAAGATTGTAGATGTGCACCATGTCTGTTTTCTACCCGAATTCACACTGTGTTTTCTATCCCCTCCTTTTTTTTGTTTGAACATGTGCTGCACTCTTCCCCACCCCCTCAGCCCAACCCTATATAAGTAGTAGTTAGCTACACAAGGGCCATTTCTTTCCTAGCAGCCTCCCAGTCTGACTGGGAGAGCATGGTAAGTGAGCTATTACACCTTGTTCACACTGGTGTGGTGCTGTGCGGCGTCCGTTGCTGCCGTGTCTGCGGGGAGGTGCGACCCATAGACTGGTTTGAGTGGCATTGGGGCCGCTCTGCCAGTGGGTCGTTTCCCCCCGTGGGCACTGGTGTCGCGGCGGTGGTGTTCGCCGCCCAGTGCTACGCCATTTTATGCTAGGGACGTTAGGGACCCACTCTAAATAGGTGGCCTTGACGTGGCGAGTGGGCTTGTACTTTTTGATCAAAAATGTATACTAACAACCTGTTAAGTTTTTGATATTATGCTGAGAAGCAATCAGATCACTATACAAGATTGTAGATGTGCACCATGTCTGTTTTCTACCCGAATTCACATTATCCCAATTTATATTGTTAAGGGCTTCTCTGAGTTGATCAAACTTTGACTTCCTAAAGTTCATTGTTTTTGTGGCCCTTCGAGAGATTCCCTTATTGAAGAACAAGTTATAATGTATTATATTATGAACACTAATTCCTAGGTGTCCTTCTACTTGCACATTAGTTACTCTGTCAGGTCTGTTGGTTAATATTAAGCCCAGTAGGGCGCCCCTCTGGTCGGGCACTGCACCATTTAGGACAGATAATTGTTTTTATCTATAGTTAGAAACCTGTTTCCTTTATGAGATTCACAGGTCTCAGTCTCCCAGTTTATATCAGGATAGTTAACGTCCCCCATTATTATCACTATTATCACCTCATTCTGATTTGCTGCCTTGTTTATTTGCCTCAGTAATTGATCTTCTGCCTCTTCCATTATGTCACGATTCGGCTGGCAGGAGGTGGATCGTGCTAGGAGGGGGATTGGCGTGGACCGTGCTAGTGGACCGGTTCTAAGTTACTACTGGTTTTCACCAGAGCCCGCCGCAAAGCGGGATGGTTTTGCAGCGGCGGTAGTAACCAGGTCGTATCCACTAGCAACGGCTCAACCTCTCTGACTGCTGAAGATAGGCGCGGTACAAGGGAGTAGACAAGAGCAAGGTCGGACGTAGCAGAAGGTCGGGGCAGGCAGCAAGGATCGTAGTCAGGGGCAACGGCAGGAGGTCTGGAACACAGGCTAGGAACACACAAGGGAACGCTTTCACTGGCACGATGGCAACAAGATCCGGCGAGGGAGTGCAGGGGAAGTGAGGTATACATAGGGAGTGCACAGGTGAACACACTAATTAGACCAACTGCGCCAATCAGCGGTGCAGTGGCCCTTTAAATCGCAGAGACCCGGCGCGCGCACGCCCTATGGAGCGGGGCCGCGCGCGCCGGGACAGGACCGACGGAGAGCGAGTCAGGTACGGGAGCCGGGGTGCGCATCGCGAGCGGGCGCCACCCGCATCGCGAATCGCATCCCGGCTGGAGGCGGTATCGCAGCGCACCCGGTCAGTGGATCTGACCGGGGCGCTGCAGTAGCGAGGATGTGGCGAGCGCTCCGGGGAGGAGCGGGGACCCGGAGCGCTCGGCGTAACAGTACCCCCCCCCCTTGGGTCTCCCCCTCTTCTTGGGGCCTGAGGACCAGACTTTTGTCTAGGATGTTGTCCTCAGGTTCCCAGGATCTCTCTTCAGGACCACAGCCCTCCCAATCGACTAAAAAAATTTTTTTCCCTCTGACCGTCTTGGAGGCCAGTATCTCCTTAACTGAGAAGATGTCAGAAGAACCGGAAACAGGAGTGGGAGAAACAATTTTGGGAGAGAAACGGTTGATGATGAGTGGTTTAAGGAGAGAGACATGAAAGGCATTGGGAATACGAAGAGAAGGAGGAAGAAGAAGTTTGTAAGAGACAGGATTAATTTGGCACAAGACTTTGAAAGGACCAAGATAGCGTGGTCCCAGTTTGTAACTGGGGACACGAAAGCGGACATATTTAGCGGAGAGCCATACCTTGTCTCCGGGAGCAAAAATGGGGGGAGCTCTTCTTTTCTTATCGGCAAACTTTTTCATGCGAGATGAAGCCTGTAAAAGAGAATTTTGGGTCTCTTTCCATATGGTGGAAAGATCACGAGTCACTTCATCTACAGCGGGCAAACCAGAGGACAAGGGAATAGGGAGGGGGGGAAGAGGGTGACGGCCGTACACCACGAAAAATGGGGATTTAGCAGAAGATTCAGAGACTCTAAAGTTGTACGAGAATTCGGCCCAAGGTAGAAGATCTGCCCAGTCATCCTGGCGGGAGGAAACAAAATGCCGTAAATAGTCACCCAGGACCTGGTTAATTCTTTCTACTTGCCCATTGGATTGAGGATGATAAGCAGAAGAGAAGTTTAATTTAATCTTGAGTTGTTTACAGAGAGCCCTCCAGAATTTTGACACGAATTGGACACCTCTATCCGAGACAATCTGCGTGGGCAAGCCGTGAAGACGAAAAATGTGTACAAAAAATTGTTTTGCCAACTGAGGCGCTGAAGGAAGACCAGGAAGAGGAATAAAATGTGCCATCTTGGAAAATCGATCAACGACCACCCAAACAACAGTGTTGCCACGGGATGGGGGTAGGTCTGTAATAAAGTCCATACCAATCAGAGACCAAGGCTGTTCGGGGACAGGCAGAGGGTGAAGGAGACCAGCAGGCTTCTGGCGAGGAGTCTTATCCCGGGCACAGACAGTACAGGCCCGCACAAAATCAACAACATCTGTTTCCAGAGTCGGCCACCAATAGAAACGAGAGATGAGTTGCAAGGACTTTTTGATGCCCGCATGGCCTGCGAGGTGGGAGGAGTGACCCCATTTGAGAATCCCGAGACGCTGGCGTGGAGAAACAAAGGTCTTCCCTGGAGGAGTTTGCCTGATGGAGGCTGGAGAAGAGGAGATCAGACAGTCAGGAGGAATGATGTGTTGCGGAGAGACCTCTACTTCCGAGGCATCCGAGGAACGAGAGAGAGCATCGGCCCTAATGTTCTTGTCGGCAGGGCGAAAATGAATTTCAAAGTTAAAACGGGCAAAGAACAACGACCACCTGGCCTGGCGAGGATTCAGCCGTTGGGCAGACTGGAGATAGGAGAGATTCTTGTGATCGGTGAAAATGATAACTGGAAATTTTGATCCCTCCAGCAGATGCCTCCATTCCTCAAGTGCCAATTTAATGGCCAGTAGTTCTCGATCCCCGATGGAGTAGTTCCTCTCCGCCGGAGAGAAGGTCCTAGAAAAAAAACCACAAGTAACAGCATGCCCGGAAGAATTTTTTTGTAGAAGGACCGCTCCAGCTCCCACTGAGGAGGCATCAACCTCCAATAGGAAGGGTTTAGATGGGTCAGGTCTGGAGAGCACGGGAGCAGAAGAAAAGGCAGACTTGAGCCGTTTAAATGCGTCTTCCGCTTGAGGAGACCAGGACTTAGGATTGGCATTCTTCTTGGTTAAAGCCACGATAGGAGCCACAATAGTGGAAAAATGTGGAATAAATTGTCTGTAATAATTGGCGAACCCCAAAAAACGTTGGATAGCACGGAGTCCGGAGGGGCGTGGCCAATCTAAGACGGCAGAGAGTTTATCTGGGTCCATTTGTAGTCCCTGGCCAGAGACCAAGTATCCTAGGAAAGGAAGAGATTGACATTCAAACAGACATTTCTCCATTTTGGCATAAAGTTGATTGTCTCGAAGTCTCTGAAGAACCATGCGGACATGCTGGCGATGTTCTTCTAAGTTGGCAGAAAAAATCAGAATATCGTCCAGATACACAACAACACAGGAATATAAGAGATCACGAAAAATTTCATTAACAAAGTCTTGGAAGACGGCAGGGGCGTTGCACAGGCCAAAGGGCATGACCAGATACTCAAAGTGTCCATCTCTGGTGTTAAATGCAGTTTTCCATTCGTCCCCCTCCCTGATGCGGATGAGATTATATGCACCTCTTAAGTCCAGTTTGCTAAAGATGTGGGCACCTTGAAGGCGATCAAAGAGTTCAGAGATAAGAGGTAGGGGGTAGCGGTTCTTTACCGTGATTTTATTAAGTCCGCGGTAATCAATGCAAGGACGTAGGGAGCCATCTTTTTTGGACACAAAGAAAAATCCAGCTCCAGCAGGAGAGGAGGATTTGCGGATAAACCCCTTTTTTAAATTTTCCTGGATGTATTCAGACATAGCAAGAGTCTCTGGGGCGGACAGAGGGTAAATTCTACCCCGGGGTGGAGTAGTGCCCGGGAGGAGGTCAATAGGACAGTCAAAAGGCCTGTGAGGGGGTAAAGTCTCAGCTTGCTTTTTGCAAAATACGTCAGCATAGTCCATATAAGCCTTAGGGAGACCGGTTACAGGAGGAACCACAGGGTCACGGCAGGGAGTACTGGGAACCGGTTTAAGACAGTCCTTGAAACAAGAAGTACCCCAGCTCTTGATCTCTCCTGTGGACCAATCAAGGGTTGGGGAATGGCGTTGAAGCCACGGTAGTCCAAGGAGAATTTCGGAAGTGCAATTGGAGAGGACCAAAAACTCAATTTTTTCGTGATGAGGTCCGATGCACATTAGGAGGGGTTCCGTGCGGTAACGCACGGCACAGTCCAATCTTTCATTGTTAACACAATTGATGTAGAGGGGTCTGGCGAGACTGGTCACAGGGATGTTGAACCTGTTGATGAGAGAGGCCAAAATAAAATTCCCTGCAGATCCGGAATCCAAGAAGGCCTTAGTAGAGAAGGAGAAGGTAGAGGCAGATATCCGCACAGGCACAGTAAGGCGTGGAGAAGCAGAGTTGACATCAAGAACTGTGTCACCTTTGTGCGGAGTCAGCGTACGTCTTTCCAGGCGGGGAGGACGGATAGGACAATCCTTCAGGAAGTGTTCGGTACCGGCACAGTACAGGCAAAGATTCTCCATGCGGCGTCGTGTCCTCTCTTGAGGTGTCAAGCGAGACCGGTCAACTTGCATAGCCTCCACGGCGGGAGGCACAGGAACGGATTGCAGAGGACCAGAGGAGAGAGGAGCCGGGGAGAAAAAACACCTCGTGCGAACAAAGTCCATATCCTGGCGGAGCTCCTGACGCCTTTCGGAAAAACGCATGTCAATGCGAGTGGCAAGATGAATGAGTTCATGTAGGTTAGCAGGAATTTCTCGTGCGGCCAGAACATCTTTAATGTTGCTGGATAGGCCTTTTTTAAAGGTCACGCAGAGGGCCTCATTATTCCAGGATAATTCGGAAGCAAGAGTACGGAATTGGATGGCGTACTCGCCAACGGAAGAATTACCCTGGACCAGGTTCAGCAGGGCAGTCTCAGCAGAAGAGGCTCGGGCAGGTTCCTCAAAGACACTTCGAATTTCCGAGAAGAAGGAGTGTACAGAGGCAGTGACGGGGTCATTGCGGTCCCAGAGCGGTGTGGCCCATGACAGAGCTTTCCCAGACAGAAGGCTGACTACGAAAGCCACCTTAGACCTTTCAGTAGGAAACTGGTCCGACATGATCTCCAAGTGCAGGGAACATTGTGAAAGAAAGCCACGGCAAAACTTAGAGTCCCCATCAAATTTATCCGGCAAGGAAAGTCGTAGGCCGGAAGCGGCCACTCGCTGCGGAGGAGGTGCAGGAGCTGGCGGAGGAGATGATTGCTGAAGCTGTGGTAGTAGCTGCTGTAGCATCACGGTCAGTTGAGACAGCTGGTGGCCTTGTTGCGCTATCTGTTGCGACTGCTGGGCGACCACCGTGGTGAGGTCGGCGACAACTGGCAGTGGAACTTCAGCGGGATCCATGGTCGGATCTACTGTCACGATTCGGCTGGCAGGAGGTGGATCCTCTGTGCCAGAGAGGGATTGGCGTGGACCGTGCTAGTGGACCGGTTCTAAGTTACTACTGGTTTTCACCAGAGCCCGCCGCAAAGCGGGATGGTCTTGCAGCGGCTGTAGTAACCAGGTCGTATCCACTAGCAACGGCTCAACCTCTCTGACTGCTGAAGATAGGCGCGGTACAAGGGAGTAGACAAGAGCAAGGTCGGACGTAGCAGAAGGTCGGGGCAGGCAGCAAGGATCGTAGTCAGGGGCAACGGCAGGAGGTCTGGAACACAGGCTAGGAACACACAAGGGAACGCTTTCACTGGCACGATGGCAACAAGATCCGGCGAGGGAGAGCAGGGGAAGTGAGGTATACATAGGGAGTGCACAGGTGAACACACTAATTAGACCAACTGCGCCAATCAGCAGCGCAGTGGCCCTTTAAATCGCAGAGACCCGGCGCGCGCGCGCCCTAGGGAGCGGGGCCGCGCGCGCCGGGACAGGACCGACGGAGAGCGAGTCAGGTACGGGAGCCTGGGTGCGCATCGCGAGCGGGCGCCACCCGCATCGCGAATCGCATCCCGGCTGGAGGCGGCATCGCAGCGCACCCGGTCAGTGGATCTGACCGGGGCGCTGCAGTAGCGAGGATGTGGCGAGCGCTTCGGGGAGGAGCGGGGACCCGGAGCGCTCGGCGTAACACATTATGTTTGGTGGCTTATAGCAAACCCCTATCAGAATTTTTTTTTTTATCTCCATAATTTTCTACCCATAATGACCCCACATTATCGTTTCCCTCCCGTACATCCTCCCGCAGCTTGGCCTTCAGACTCGATTTCACATAAAGACAAACTCCTCCCCCTTCCCCTTTTGGCCGATCATTCCTGAATAGACTATAACCCTGTATGTTGACCGCCCAGTCACAGCTATTGTCCAACCAAGTCTGTTATACCCACTATGTCAAAATTTCCTCAGACATCAACCACTCCAGTTCCTCTGTTTTATTGGACAGACTTCTGGCATTAGTCAACATGCAATTCAATGCTGTATGTTTTTTCTTCCTATGAAGCCTATCACTATTAACTATTCTACCCCCTCCCTCCGCTCCACCCCCAAGTACAATTACATCCTCTCCCCAAGCACAGCTGCACCCTCCCCATTGAGGTGCAGCCCGGCCCTACGGTAGACCCAGTATCTGACTGCGAAGTTGGCCCAATTCTCCAAACCCCTCCTTCCTACACCAGCTTCTGAGCCACTTGTTTACCTCCCTAATCTCCCGCTGCCTCTCTGGTGTGGCTCGTGGTACAGGTAATATTTCCGAAAATATTACCATGTATGTCCTTGCCTTAAACTCTACAGGACCCATGACATACCGGTACGTCATATGTCTGCTCCCGTTCTATAACGCGGGGCCACGCCACGGGTTGAGCCCGGCCTCAAACAACGTCCGGGACCCGTGGCTAATAACGCATGGCACTGATCGTGGTGCAACGCACTATTAACCCTTTAGACGCACTGTTCAAAGTATAGCGCTGCGTCTAAAGTGAACGTAAATCATTGCCGGTTAGCTCAGGGGGCTGTTCGGGATGTCCGTGGCGGAATCGCGGCATCCTGAACAGCTGTGACACAGCAGGAGGGTCCCTTACCTTGGCTCCTGGGGTCCAATTGCCGAATGACTGCTCAGTGCCTGAGATTCAGGCATGAGCAGTCAAGCGGCAGAATCATTGATCAATGGTATCCTATGAGAAACCATTGATCAATGTAAAAGATCAGTGTGTGTGCACTGTTATAGTCCCCTACGGGAGCTAACATTGCAAAGAAAAAAAAAAGTGAATAAAGATCATTTAACCCCTTCCCTAATAAAAGTTTGAATCACCCCCCTTTTCCCATTTAAAAAAAAAACAGTGTAAATAAAAATAAACATATGTGGTATCGGCGCGTGCGGAAATGTCCGAATTATAAAAATATTTTGTTAATTGAACCGCACGGTCAATGGCGTACGTGCAAAAAAATTCCAAAGTCCAAAATTGTGTATTTTTGGTCACTTTTTAGATCAGGAAAAAAAAGAATAAAAAGCGATCAATAAGAACTTGAGATCACGGTGCAAAAAATGAGCCCTCATACCCTCTATACACGGGAATAAAAAAGTTATAGGGGTCAGAAAATGACAATTTTAAACGTATACATTTTCCTGCACCCTATATAATTAGGGTATCATTTTAATCGTATGGTCCTATAGAATAAAGAGAAGGTGTCATTTTTACCGAACAATGTACTGTGTAGAAACAGAAGCCCGCAAAAGTTACATAATGGGGTTTTTTTTTTCTATTTTGTCTCACGATTATTTTTTTTCCCGCTTGGCCGTAGATTTTTGGGTAAAATGACTGATGTCATTACAAAGTAGAATTGGTGGCACGAAAATAAGACATCATATGGATTTTTGGTGCAAAATTTAAAGAGTTATTTTTTAAAGGTAAGGAGGAAAAAACGAAAATGCAAAAACGGAAAAACCCCGAGTCCTTAAAGGGGTACTCCACCCCTAGACATCTTATCCCCTATCCAAGGGAGGCCTAAATTAGGGATTTGCATAGGGGTGGACTCTGATGCAAGCGTTACAATTGCCTCCACTACCAAAAATATTCTACACCAGTGATTCCCAAACAGGGTGCCTCCAGCTGTTGCTAAACTCCCAGCATTCCTGGACAGTCAGTGGCTGTCCGTCAATGCTGGGTGTTGCTGTTTTACCACAGCTGGAGGCTCCGTTTTGGAATCACTGGCGTAGAATATTTTTGGTAGTGGAGGCAACTGTAACGCTTGCATCCACGTCTTTCATTTTTATTGGGTGAGGGAGGGGGGGGGGGGACAGTGTACTGGTGTGTATATGTAGTGTTTTACCTTTTTATTTTGTGTTAATGTAGTGTAGTGAAATGTTTTTAGAGTACAATCGCACTGGCGAGGGTTTATGGTGAGTTGCCCGGTAGGAGTTTGAGCTGCAGCGGAAAATTTGCCGCAGCTCAAACATGAAGCAGGAGACTCACTGTAAACCCCCTCCCGTGTGAATGTACCCTGTACATTCACATGGGGGGCAAACTTCCAACTGTGGCAAAACTACAACTCCCAGCATGCACTGACAGACCGTGCATGCTGGGAGTTGTAGTTTTGCAACAGCTGGAGGCTGAGTTAGGTTCTGTTACAGCAGGCATTGGCACGGGATGCCTGCTGAACGATGTTCCATTCACCGCCCGGTTACCGGCGGTGAGCGGAGATGCCGAGGGCGTACAGGTACGCCCTTGGTCCTTAAGTCCCAGGACGCAAGGGTGAACCTGTACGCCCTTGGTCCTGGTGGAGTTAAAGAGGTATTCCGACGGAAAACAATTTTTTCCAAATCAACTGGTTACAGAAAGTCAAACAGATTTGTAAATGACTTCTATTAAAAAGTCCTTATCCTTCCAGTACTGCAGTATGCTCCACAGGAAGTGTATTTGTTCTTTTCATTCTGACCACAGTACTCTCTGCTGACACCTCTGTCTGTGTCAGGAACTGTCCAGAGCAGGAACAAATCCCCATAGCAAATCTCTCCTCCTCTGGACAGTTCCTGACATGGGCAGAGGTGTCAGCAGAGAGCATTGTGGTGAGACAGAAAAGTACTACTCAACTTCCAGAGGAGCATACAGCAGCTGATTAGTACTAGAAGGATTAAGATTAAGGTTTAAGTAATTTACAAATTTGCTTAACTTTCTGCAACCAGTTAATTTGAAGAAAAATGTTCACATGCATTCTGTCACGAAACAGGTACAAAATCTGCACAAAAAATTGAATCAATGATGTATGAACACAGCTTAAGATGAACAAACCTCAGAAACTAGATTTGGGAGGTTTTGCTCAAAACAGCCATCAAATTTGCTTTAGATTTAAAGGCCAATTCAGATTTAGTCCTACACTGAAGAGAATATGAGAAAGCAAAATACCTAAAGCACTGCCGCTTACCTCAGGGCAGCACACATTCACTGGGCCAGGCACAGGCATACTATGTAAGTAAGTACAGGTGCAGGGACTCCTGTCTTTGACAGTCCCTGCTCCTGTACCAATTTGCTCAAAGCAAATCACAAGAAAATTTGATTCTGACAAATCAACTTTTCTTGAAAAATTTAGATCAAATCCGATTAGTTCAATACATAGATGGTTGTGTCCACTATAAACAAACATCAGAAAGCAGGTAAACAATGAGCTTGCTGCTGGTGTCAAACTTTTGGAGATGCTTCTTACTGATATCTATGAAATTTGGTATTGTGTGGCTAATAAAAAAGGTATACTGGCACCTGGATAACTTAAAGGGGTACTCCACCCCTAGCCATCTTATCCCCTATTCAATGATAGGGAATAAGATGTCTGATCGCGGGGGTCCCGCTGCTGGGGACCTCCGCGATCTCTCCTGCAGCTCCCCGAGTCATCAGCTCTACGAAGCTAAGTTTGCACCATGGCTGATGACTCCTGATACAGAGGCCGGCAGTTTGTGACGTCATGGCCACGCCCCCTCCCATAGACTTGCATTAAGGTGTGGGGCGCGATGGCACAAGGGGCGGAGCCATGACGTCACAAACCACCGAACTTTGAACCATGAGTCATTAGCCACGTAGCAAACTTACCTCCGTAGAGCTGATGACTTGGGGGCTGCAGGAGAGATCGCGGGGGTCAACAGCAGCGGGACCCCTGCGATCAGACATCTTATCCCCTATCCTTTGATAGGGGATAAGATTTCAAGGGGTGGAGTACTCCTTTAAATTGGCTTTTAAAAACTATAATCATCTGCCCTTTCCCTCACACTATAAGGGTATGGTCCCACGCACCGCTATTGCAGCGTATTTCACGCAGCGCAAAATGTGCTTCACAGTGGGAAATACGCTGGGTATCCTGAAATAAGCATAGACACAGAGCTAGCCTGCAGCAGCCCTGTGTATTCAGTGAAGTTTGGGGCGGGCCTCGCACTGGCATTACTGTGACGCACAGCCCCACTCGTTTGCGGTAGTGCTGGGTGGAATACCAAATATTTTTTCCTGCACAATATGAATTTTGCCCATACCGCAATACGGGTTGGGCCCCTCCCCCCCTTGAATGAGTGAATTATCCGCCGCATCGCGCTGTTCCCACATCGGGGAACTAATCATATGTGACCCGCGAGCACTGTCCTACTTCTCTCTCCCCCCCCCAATGAATTATCAGCTGCGCTGCCCCCACATCTGTCGCCTCATCATGTCACCCGCAAGCGCTCCTCTGCTCATCCTCCCATGAGTTGCGGGCCGCCGGAGCTAGAAATCTATACTGTACAAATAACATTGCCCGGACTGAAAAAATAAACAAAATAAACTTTAACTCACCTTCCAACGTTCCCCGTTATTGGCCTCACGGTCCCTCCACTGCGGTCCTGGGGATGGGAACGTCACAGAGCCGTCAGCCTATCACCGTCCGCAGCAATGTCCCGCCCCGGCCGATGATAGGCTGGCGGCTCTGTGATGCTCCGGTCCCAAGGAAACAGCAAGAGGACCGCAGTGCAGGACAGTGAAGATGGTACCAGAGCCCGGGAAAAGTTATTTGTAGTACAGTACAGATTTCTAGCGCCGGCGGCCCGCCACTCATAGGAGGATAAGCAGAGGAGCGCTTGCGGTGACATGATGCGGGGACAGCGCAGCAGATAATTCATTGGGGGGGGAGGTGTGTTGGAAGAGAAGCGGCGCTCAGGACACATGGGGGGGAATACCGTTAAATACCGTGGAACTGCCATCACTTACAAAAATACCGTGATACACGTTTTTGCTCATACCGCCCAGCTCTAGTTTGTGATACATAGGACCATACCATAAAAGCATGTAATAACTTGACAATGACATGCATGAATTCTAACAGAGCTGGCTACCCAAACTAGCTTTGTTTTATTAGAGTATTTCATAGATAACCGTACATTTAGATGTACTTTCTTCATTATAGATCCTTTTTTAAGAACTTGAAATAAGAGAACAAGTCAAGGACATATTTGCAGTTGATCTCATAATACTCAATAAGAGGATACATACCAAATTATACACTGCTCTAGAAAAGTTTGTGTTACGAAAATAAAACAAATATTTTGTAAAACATAAAAAAATATAATAACTAAAATAATAGTAATTATAACAGGATGCATTTACATTCTGTATAAGAAAGCAATATGGAAACTGATAGATTCTTCTAAAACTGAAGCACGTACTGTGGTAGAAAAGAACAGAGCCCAGGCGAGACACTGGCTTGAATCATGGCAGATGCTGGCATTGCTGTGAGAGGAAACATCTATATCTGTCTGTGTTGATAGACATACTTAATTAACCTCTGCTATTCTGTTCCAAGCTACTGTTTAAGACAAAGTCATTGACCCATAAACAATATGTTGCCATCAGAATCTCAAACTGCTGTGACACTAGAGAGATATAGCCCTATCAGCACTACTGAGTAAAAAAAAACCTCTTATATTACCTGCAGAGAGAATTATGGCTTCTATTCATGTCACACTTGAGCTGCCAGAGACACTATGATACTTTTTAGCATAAATCTGCAGGGTGGAAGATGTAATAATACAAATTCTATGACTCATAGACAAGAGGAACATTCATCCAAACAGAACAATCTGTATACCCTTCTCCCTTTATTTTATTACAGAAACAAGAGGTGAGATTTATTCTTAGGAAAGCAGAAAATTGCATGCAATACATATAAGCCCCTCAATGTCCAGCAGTGGTTTACAGCTATGTTTACACCCCTTTTTCAACATTTTATCTATGCTTAATCTATTTTACTATCTAATTTTGGAAAAATAAAAAACACAATTTTAGATCATACAAATTATAGCGAAGCACTTATTCTGTCTAGTTACTTTGTTCTGTTAGTTAGAAAGTTACATGGACTTCCGTTCTGACTGCTGTTTAGACAATAGAACAAAAAATAAAACTTAAAGAGTTTGTGCAGCAAAAACTAACTTATTCCCTATCCACAGGATAAGGGGAAAAAAAGCGTCTGATCACGGGGGTCCAACCACTGTGATCTCCTGCAAGGTGCTCTTGCGGACAGGGGATACGTTTGTTTATACTGGATAACTCCTTTAAATTTTTCTGTCTATAGAGCTACGTGAGGGCTTATTTTGTGAAGGGTGATCCATAGTTTTTATTGTCATTCAGGTACTGTTCAGTAGACAGGATAAATAAGGCTGGGTTCATATATATCCGGCATAGGTGAACTCAGTCTAGATCTCAACGCAACTGATGCCACAACTGATGACAACATACATCAGCTGTTGTATGCCATACAACTGAGGGGGAGATTTATCAAAACATTTAAAGGAGTACTCTGGTGCAGAGTATTCCTGCTCCGTCCTGCTCGGACTGCAAAATAAATGAAAATAAACCATCTCTGGCCTCCCTGGGTTCCCGCGGGGCGCCACTACAGCTGATCGGTCCTCCGGTCCATCCTCTTCATACTTCCGGTTGTAACGAAGCGTCACATGGCGCTTAGCCTATCGCCGGCCGCCGCGATATTCTGCCTTGGCCCATAATAGGCTGAGCGCCATGTGACGCTTCGTTACACCCCGTATGAAGAGGATTGACCGGAGGACTGTTAAGCTGTAGTGGCGCTCCACGGGAACCCAGGGAGGTGAAAGATGGTTTATTTTCATCTATTTTGCAGCCCGGGCAGGATGGAGCAGGAATACTCTGCACCAGAGTACTCCTTTAAGACTCCCAGCAGGCCCCCTACATTCAGTGAAGAGATAGGATCATGGGAATGCAAAAACAAAAAAATAAAACATATTTGGCCCAATTAATACACAGGCCAGAGAATGGACCAAACCTCCCCACCAAATCCCCAAAAGAGAAGCCAGAGAGGCACCCACATCCTCCAAGTATATTAAACACCAGCATACAATAAGACACCACAATGTCACATATCTGTGTATTCCCATTCTAAAATGTATAGTGTCTAGGGTCTAACTGGTAATCTATCGCAGTATAGCCCAATGCAAAGCATTTTATATACAAAAAAGACCTGCAGAGCATAGCAACTGCTTACAATTTCAAAACTGTATAAAACACAAAAACTAAAATATTGATATTGTAGTCAGTAATTTGAGGTAGATAGGGTGGCATGCAAGTCCCAAAAATACTGGGCACATATCTTCAGTGAATCATCGATACGAAAAATATTTGTATACAGGGTGAGAGTAAAAATACTACAAAATTACACCAGTGGCAGTCTCTATAAACCTGGTGCCCTAATCCTATTCGATCCAAGTATACGATCAAAGTATCGTCCACATACAAAGAAATCTTTCCAACCATGGAGCCATGCTTAATACTTCTAATCAAGTAAAAGTGACGTTCAGCTACAGCAAATGGCCAGGGCAAACAAAAATATGGACAAGGGGTAGCACTGCATGGTCCCCCCTTTTAAAAAGGACCATAAGCAGCCATGTATGGATGAATGTACTCCTCAATAGGCATCCGTAGGATGAAAAGCTATCTGGCTGCATACAGGGAACCAAACAGGGCTGCTGCTCTCCCTCCAGAAGAAAATTCTGCTGCTCCAACGCCATGGCTACTTGTGAACCTACTTTGTCTGATGTCCTTATGATGGTGGTTGGGAAACAAATTATACTCCTTTCAGTTGGGGGGGGGGGGGGGGATCAAAGAAGTCATCGATAACCTTCCCAAGACCTCAAAAAGATTTCTGAACATACTACTGCCCTGAAGGCATGTAGTGTCACCTTTAGGGTATATTCACACGTACAGTATTCTGTGCAGATATGATGCGCAGGATTTTCGGCTGCAGATCTCAATGTAAACTGAATGACTGAACACAGCTTGAAATCCTGCGCATCAAATTTACACAGAATACTGCATGTGCGAATAGACCCTAAAGGAGAGATATGCCACAACACCTGTACGCTTTGAAGGCTGTTAAAATCAAACAGCCTCAGACTGAATAATGTGCACATTGTGAGGGCACCCTAAAATGTTGAGGGGGTCGAACCTGATGGAACATTTTGAGTCTTTTTTTTCCAAGTGTTTAGCAAGAAGGCTTTTACCCTGGTGGAGGAGACCCATCAGGTACCTACAAAACCCTCCACGCAAGGTCCTTATCTCTTGCACTACAGGGACCAGGATATTCTGCTAAAAAATCCAGAGGTGTCCTGGAGCTAGCTATTAATTGTCACAAGGTTTTCAGTTCCGATTATTCTGCTGAGGTCCAGAAGAGAAGGATGCATTTCGGCAAAATGCAGGCTTCACACCTGGATGTTCCCTGTTCCATGCTGTACCCTGCTTATCTCTGTGTAGTTGCCCTGGGTATTACCCACTTCTTCGATTTCTCTAAGGATGCCCTCTGCTGACTTGATCAGACTGAGAACAAGCCTAGAGCCAGCATGGCCCAGTTCCAAGATGACTGACCTGCACCAATCTGATTGTGGACTGTGGCCCACATTTATCATTGTCTTTAGACAGTTTTTTGTGTCTAAAAAAGGGGCAAAAAAGGCGCAAGCAGGGTTTTTTGCGCCTTTTTTTGCCCCTTTTTGTTTACACATTTCTGCTGATTTTTTGTTGCAATCCACTGATTTTGAGTTGCAATCCACTGATTTTGGCAATAGACATGATATGGAAGGGATTTATCATTGTGCCTTTTTGTAAAAAGGAGCAAAAAAAGGCACAAAGCCACTGAAAAGTCTCTAAAACTACACCAGCCCAGATATGGTGTAGATTTTTGGTGTATGTGTAGACAGAAATTTCAGAAAATGTGGACCTGCACAAAATTTATCAAAGCTCTTTTACCTTTCAATAAATTTGGTGCTCCTACACATTATCAGCACACAAAAAAAAAAGGTGTAAAAAATGCTTCACTTGCACTGCAATGATAAATGTGGGCCTATGTTTTTATATAGCAGAATGTTGAACTGTCTGTTACATTTGAAAAAAGTTTATTAAAAGTGTATCTGATCAATAAATGTGAGCAATATTGATGACAGACAAGGCTGACAACCTCCGGATCCCTTTAGAGCATACCTGTGTCATCAGTAATCACAGTTTCTTTAGGTAAGCCAACAGTTTGCCATTCTTATTCCCTATGCAAAAAAGCTACCTCCTTGTACAACACTGACTTGTTATTCTGTTCCGTACTAAGAAGCAGATGGTCACATTGAGACCACAACCTCCTATTCAATAAATAGACAGGCTCAGCAGAAACATTCACATGTGAAATCTCTAGATACCTTTGGGGAATAATTTTTCTATGCACTGAAACACCACAAATAAATGCACCCCAAACTATGGCTTTATAGGTACCAATTAATAAATGGGTCAGGATGAGTGTCATTTTGAGACCAATAATCAGCATGAGTGGCAGAAAACTTTACAGACACAGAGGTGTAATCTCATCAAGAAGAAAGTGAATTTCATGAGGGGCCGGGGCCCACCCAAAGAGTGACCAGGAGCGCTAAATGGTCTGAGATGCCCCAGGGAATTTAAGAGACATCTGAAACCATATGTAGGAGATCCCTAGAGGCAATGGCCATGTCAATTCACAACAGGCTGTTGTACGAGAAGCAAAAATCTTGAACAGGTATACCAAGAACTAGCCAAAACAAGTTTGTACAAGGTCAGTCCCAGGGACCTTCAACAGGAGATATTGCAATGTCAATGCAAGGATATTACAGGGCTCAGAGGGACAGCCCCTAACAAAGAATCCTTATATAGCTTCAGGGATCATCAGGTACAATCAGGGGAGCCTAGGTGTCCGAGAGACCAAGTCTAGTACCTTGGTAAGACAAATAAAAAAAACCTAGAGGTACAGCCATCAACCACCCGAAGTGTAGCCAGAAACAACATGGCATACAGTCTTTGCAGCCCTTTTCTCATAGCTGAACACAAACTTCGTTGAAACTGGTATGTTGTTTCTGTAGAATGAAACTTTAATTTTGTTATATAGAATGCTCCCTTTACATCTTGAAGAATCACATTTATGTCTCTGAAATGGAGCAGTTCGGTGAGAAGCCTGGTGGACCAAGGCATGGCAGAATCCTGTCGACCCCTTTTATTCAGAAAATAAGAAGAGTAAGAGGGCCCTGTAGGTATTTCAACCAGGTCTCAAGGAACAGGGCAGGATCCCTGCTCTCCCTCTTCTCCAGGAGATCCACAATCCAGATATTGATTTGACAGAGATGGTTCTTCAGGTCATCCACTTTATCCACTGAGGCTATCATGTGACACTGCAGAATAGAGATTTGTTTAGAAAAGACACTCACAGTAATCCAGAAAGAGATGAGTGGCACTGCAGGGCAGAGGAGGGCAAGTCCCGACACAGCACAGGTTGCACACACTCCAGCCGGACTCAGCAGAGAAAAAGCTGGGACCCACAAAATTCTGGTCTTGAGGGTCAATAGGGCTCAGCAGGTAGTCCAATGCAGATACCATGGGGTCCTTACCTCAGGAGCTAAATCAGAGGCTAAGAGAAGCATTACAGATGCCATGCATAGCTGCTTCATGATGCAGTGCTGAGTGCCAGAGGAAAATCAATGATGCCTGCAGGAGACACTAAGAGAGATGCAGGAACCCAGCCACACAAAATTACAGCAGCTGTGGTGGCAAAAAGGGGACCAATATGGAGGTACTGACAGACTAAAAGGGGTAACTTAAAAGGCAGAATGGACGGGCTACAGTGGTGGAGAAGGCAAGGTCCCAGGGAGCTCTACACACAGGCGGCAATCAAGCCAAGCCCCCCCCCCCCCCTTTTTTTTTGTTATATTCTTTTTTGTTATGACAACTGCTGCAGTAATTCAGGCAACCTAAAAGTAAGGTAAATGGGGGAGATTATCAAAACCCATGCAGAGGAAAAGTTGACCAGTTGCCCATAGCAACCAATCAGATTGTTTCTTTTATTTTTCAGTAACTTCAAGGATAGGTTGATTTGGGCAACTGCGCCCCTCTTCCACTACTCAGATTTTGATAAATCTCCACCAATGTAACAGCTTTTTATTTATTCTTTTTGGGCATCATTCTTTTTTTCTCCTTGACCTCTAAACTGCAAGCACTATATATTTCATTGATAACACTTCTAAACTCCAAAAGGCATTGCCTATATCATATATTAACATATACGAAAAAGAATCATAGAAAAGGTCATGACTATAATGACAAATGTCATGCAGATTTTAACATCGATGGCGTGCTTAGGTAGTGAGCTAAAAATCATTTTATCAAACCCCAAAGACAAGGAGCAATATAGTGTTATATTTCTGACCATGGATTTGGAATAAACATTATCACAAATGGTTTGTCTTATAAATCCTCTGCAATGAAGTATGTTTTGGACAAGCGAGTGCAATAAATCATTTGGAGATTATCAATCTCATTTTAGTGAGCATACATAACAGATTTGTCTTTTTGACGTTAAAGAGCAGTAACTCCATCTTTTCTACTGAGAAAGGAAAGAAGGTAAAAGAAATATACTCAAGAAGCAGGTAGAATGCTTGGAAATCTCATGCTATTCACTGCAGTTAGGAGAGCTAAGACAATAGTAAGTTATAAATCTCATGACATGTCACTATATGTGTTCAAATTTAATGTCCTACAGTGTTGTTAGTGTTTGTCCCTAATGCTGAATGATAAACAAACAGGACACTGTGTAAACCCAGCCACCTTCCTTTATTATACCAATAGGCATTTACACAGTACCCATCAATGAATAAATCTAGATCTCAATAATATAACCACTTCTTCACCAACTACATTTTATTGATCTTCACATTTCCTTACGTTATGTTTACCTACTAAAGACATTACATTTTTTTTTTATTTGGTATCAATGGAACTTTGCAACATTTTTTTAGGAGGCAAAGTTCCCAAAAAATAAATTTTCACACAGTTTTTTATTTTTTATGGTCTTCTTTGTGCAGGATAAATAACTTTATATACTAATAGATTAGACCTGTGGCAATACCAATTATGTTTGTATTATTGAACTTATCCCCTAGCTACAGGATAAGAGATAAGTGTCTGATGGCAGGAAGTTCAACCGATCTCTTTTATGGGTCCCGGTTACTTACCCATCCTCACCGCACTTCAGCCCCCACTTTCCTGGGCGAGTGCAAGTGACAGCCCGCTCAACCAATCATCGGCTGAGAGCGGACATCACAGCGGGGCGGTGATTTGCTGAGCGAGCCGGCCAGGGAACGTCAAGAACGAGTAAATAAGATGTGCCTTGTACAGGAGATTGTGGGGGTCCCACCAGTCAGAGCCTCCGCAATCAGACACTTATCCCCTATCCTGTTTATATGGAAAAGTTCAGTTCCCTGGAGTACCCCGTTAAGATGGAAGCCCTGGGAGCCTTAATTAAGACCCTAAGCACCATGAGAGCCCAATCACATTTCACACCCGCAGTCAGACCCTAACTTGCTTCCATGTTACAGACACAACAATGCATGTGTAATAAGGTGATCTGTAGGGAGCCTATAAAAATAAACTATTTATTGACACATTTTTACTTCAAATATGGGCAAACAGGGTAGACTTTATTTAATAAACTACAAAAATGTCTACAAGAATTCAACATGTTAGTAAATATGCAAATCCTTCACCTTCTTAACTTCTTTACTCAATTTCTACTGTATGGAGTTTTTTTTATTATTTTCAAGTTGAAACTAATAACATATATAACATTTCGTGATAGTAATTTAGGGGGTTTATATCCCTGTTTTTTTTTTTACCTAAGGGGTTTGGTATATTAGTTGGTATTTACCCCTGATCCAAACATTGTGGCATTTTGTGTGTTTAGCAGGTTAAGAGTGAACTCTTAGGCTACTATTATTAGCCATAAGGATCCTGTACAATAGAAATTACATCCATAGTAATATAATTAATGTATACAAGACCTATATAGGACTTAAAGGAGATCTGTAATGCAATGTAACTTATCCCCTATCCGAAATATAGGGGATAAGTTATAGATCGCGGGGGGTCCGAGCGCTGGGGCACCCCGGGATCTCCTGGACAGGGCCGCAGCAGTATTCTGGAAAGAGGGCGTTCCATCCGAGCATGACGCGGCAGCCGACACGCCACCTCCATTTACCCCATAGAGATACATGGAGGGGGTGTGTCTGCCGCGGCTTTCTGCTGAGGACGAAACTTCACTTCCTGCAGACTTCCGCGGCCCCGTCCAGGAGATCGCGGGGGGCCCCAGCGCTCAGACCCCCCGCGATCTCAAACTTATCCCCTATACTTTGGACTTATTTATTAGCACACATGTATAAAAAGATAAGAATACCAACTGGTAAAAAGCAAGTCCAGCAACGAGCAATCACTGAATGGAGATTAAAATATCAACCTAAAATATAATAATTATGTATAACAATATAAAGGTATGATGATAATATAATAGTATTAGTAGGTAAAAGGAAATATTTTACACACCCTACAGATGCGTTACGTAATGGAGAGTAATGTTTTAGCTGGACTTATTTGTATATAGAAGAGGCCTTGGTGAGTAAAACGAAGGTAAATGTCATGTACTCATTACGTTATATGATAGTTTGCTAGCTATGGCCAAATATAAACAAAGTCGTTCCTATTTGTAAAATATCATAGGTGGCAATTATGGTGAAGTCTTTGTTCATACGGTATTTTGTAGGGATGTTCTTTTTCCTACACGTGTGTGGACATAATTATCCTCATCTGTTACTGCAGGGAAATGGGCAATAGTGATATTCACAAGATAGGAAATATCAGTTTCCTCCCAGTGAATGAATGTAGGCTTTGAACATCCCAGATGAAGAAGACAGTTGGTCTTTGAAAGGTTCGGAGGTTTTTTGTAGGTATCGACCGATATGGATTTTTTAGGGCCGATACCGATAATTTGTGGAGGTTAAGCCGGTATTCAGGTATAAATTATCGGCTATTTCTCTCTCCCCCCCCCCCCCCGAAGCCGCTGCAGATCATTGATTTAAAGCAGGCGCTTTAAATCAATGAACTGTAGCGGCTATTGCGGTGCCAGAGACTGCCGCCGCCACTTGCTTCTCTCCCCCTGCCTGTATAAAGCCCCCCCTGACTTATAATACCCCCTGTCCTGTGCCCCTCATATATAATGCCCCATGTCCTGTGCACCTCACATATAATTCCCCATGTCCTGTGCACCTCACATATAATTCCCCCTGAGGGGGGGCATTATATGTGAGGGGCACAGGACATGGGGCATTATATATGAGGGGCACATGTCAGGGGGCATTATATGTGGGGGCACATGATGGGGGCATTGTATGTGAGGAACACAGGAAATGGGGCATTATATGTGGGGGTCACAGGACAGGGGGTATTATAAGTCAGGGGGGCATTATATGGGCACATGACAGGGGGGGCTGTCATGTGCCCCCACATATAATCCCCCCTGTCCTGTGTTCCTCACATATAATACCCCCCTGATATGTGCCCCTCTCACTTATAATTTGCCCGTCCATCCATACAGTGCCCGAGCAGTGCTCACCTTTCTCACACGCTGCTACGTTCTTGTACTGTGAGTGAAAGCTGCAGGGACGTGATCTCCGGGCGTGGATGGCGTCCCCGCGGCTCTCACTCCCACTGCAAGAATGAAGCAGCGTGAGAAAGGTGAGGGAGTGGAGGAGCAGGATAGCTGACAGCTCCCTCTCCACCATGCTGTCAGCTGTCCGTCAATTGCTCCGCACGGCAAAACAAGGCGTGCGCACGAATCGCGGGACTTCAGTCCCGGCCTGAAGTTCAGGGCGGGGACTGAAGTCCCGCGATTCGTGCGCACGCCTTGTTTTGCTCATTATCGGCAGGTTAGAAGCCGATACCGAAAAAAAAACAGAATATCGGCCCTGCCGATAATCGGTCGATCCCTAGTTTTTTGGTCTACTCACTGTACCGTAGTGACGTCCCTATCAGCTGACCATTTGCATGTACTCCAGGGGGAATCGGTGTTGGTAGAGACGCCACCAGCCGGGTCTCCCAAAACTGTCCCAAAATCAAGCATAAGGACCGGACTACATATGGACATACCATCCAACACTATGGCTCAAGGTATATAACATTTTTCATTCACTGGGAGGAAACAGATATTTTCTATGTTATGAATATCACTATTGGCTATCCCTGCAGTAACAGATGAGGATAATCATGTCCACCCACGTGTAGAAAAAAGAACATCCCTACAAAAATACAGTATGAACAAAGACTTCACCATAATTGCAACCTACCTCTATGATTCACTACATGATATTTTACAAGTAGGTAGAACTTCGTTTATATTTGGTCATAGCTAGCAAATTACATTTACCTTCGTTTTACTCACCCAGGCCTCTTCTATATACAAATAAGTCCAGCTAAGACATTACTCTCCATTACGTAACGCACCTGTAGGGTGTGTAAAATATTTCCTTTTACCTACTAATACTATTATATTATTGTGGTGTCCCGGTACCACATCTTATACTGTACCTATGTATGTGTGGGTCCCCATAGCCAGAGTCCCTAGGATGTAGGGATCCCTGTTGTGTAGCCTACCCCTTGTCGTCTCTATTCCAACTAATAGCCTAGTCATTTATGTAAGGGTGATGTAAAAATAGTAATACATATGTAAATAAATGGTTAATTACCGGTTCCATAGCTTTGCAGGACCTGCGGGTCACGTGACTAGGTAAACTCTATGGTATTTTGCTTAAGGACCTTTGGAGGCCCTGTGACGTATGCAATCCCATTACTCTGTGTAATGGTGAATGACAGATGTTCGGACCAATCGGATTCACCCTGCCCCCTGCCCATATAAGGGAGCGGCGGCCATCTTTTCTCTCTCTTGTTCCTGGGCTGTCAAACGAGAAGGATCTGCGCAGCAACTATCGCAGTGAGTTAGGCCCGAGCCTTGCGGCAACGGCTGAGTTATTCAGAATAGAGAGTGTATCAATTCCCAGACACTCTGCAGCATCACCGGACCTAATATAACCCCTAAATCCGGACGGATCTGCAAATATCTACCCTAAATTCAGAGAATTTCGAAATAGCTCATGGTCCGCAACAACTGTCAGTCACTGAGCAATATAAGCACTGTTTGTACGGGACTGTTACTGTGCCTTGGATGTATCGCAAGCACTTAAGTAAAGTTGTTCAAGTTCAAGTTCAATCTCCTTGTGGACCTTCAGTCATTTCATGCACCTATCGTTACTGGGAAGGGCGGCGATAGGCCGGAGCATTGCCTCAGCATACCAGCCCTCAGCCTGGCGTCACGAACTATAGGGTTAACATTAACCCCTCATATAACGGTATCAAACCACCACTACCATACACCCCCCAAGGGCTACCACATTATCATCATATCTTTATAGTCTTATATATAATTATTATATTTTAGGTTGATATTTTAATCTCCATTCAGTGCTAGTTGTTGGACCGGCTTTTTACCAGTTGGTATTCTTATCTTTTTATACATGTGTACTAATAAATAAATCAACCCCTTTTAAGTCCTATATAGCTCTGGTATCCATTTAATTATATTACTATAGGTCAAAATTCTTTGTGTATGGTCAACAGGGTTCCATATTATACCTGGCTGCATTTTTTTATAGGCACACTATATCCTTTCTCTTACCACAACCAAAAGGAGTGCTAGTATATTCATATTTATATATATTCTTAGAAATGACATCCCTTTTAGCTCTGCATTTCATCAACAAACGTGAGGGTATACCATGAATTCAGTAAGCTGTGTCTGTGGCTAAGCTGTGTTAAACCCATGCAGGAAACAGGAAAATAGTAATGCCATCCTTTGTTAGTATATGTACAGTATTCTCTGCTGCTGTTGATTCATTCCACAGGTAATAAAGTCAGCTGTATTGGCAACTTTAGTTTTGTATACAGACTCAAGTCAAAGTCAAGTATCACGTTTTTGAGGTTAACCATATTTATTAATATGGTAAATAATGAAATGTAATACTGTGCAAGAAATAAAATAAACAATGATAATTACAATAATAAAAAGAAACAGAAATAAAGAAAATCTTTCAGTATCTTTCTCTAATCAGGAAAAATATAGGTGATGCATTTAATGCTTTAAGTAAGATGATCAGTACCAGTATCTTAACAACTGGTAAACAGTGTAATAAAAATAAAATCCCTGACTGAATATTTTGCAACCATAAAGCAGAAAATGCAGTCGGTACTGGTTCTTTCTCACATCACTTGGCCTCCACAAGCCCAAACGACCAGCAGTACAGCAAGACACATTGTCTGCCAGACAGAATGTAAGTGGTGCTCACCTCAGAAAACCGCAAAAGTTTGCAAGGCAACAGCAACGAACAGAGTACAGGGGGCACCCACTTGTTCCTTGTGTGGATAAATCTTTATTTCCAGTGCATAAAACAGTATCAGCAGGACGCTAACTGGGTTTACACAGGAGCCATGGTAATAGCCATCTTGCACCGCTCCCAGTACTTCTTCAGACCACACCCTCCTGAAGATGAGAGGCCAGGCAAATACCATATGACCTCTGACGTCACCAGGTAAGGGCGTTCACATCTCCTGAGTCACAGAGAACATTAAAAACAACTTTAAATCCTGTTAAAAATAACTATGCTAATAAGAGACAGGTAGTGAGCCTACAAACTACCCCCATATTATTTACATACAATTCTAGGAACGAGGAAATACTCAGATGAACACGCTCATGTCTAAACCATCATTGAGACCTAGTTTACCCTGCGCATCTGTCTTTAGAATCCACATGGCCTCTTGTTGTAATAATGCCTTGCGTCTCTCTATGCTGTCCCAGCACTTTACCGACTCTAAATTGCAGAACTGTAGCACATTGGTGTCTCTGCCATTTTCCTTCTGTACATGACTTATCAACCTTGGGGAACCTTTCTTACCAAGTTGACATGTTTACGGAATCTCACGTTCAGAGCCCTGATCATGCACCCTATTTAAAATCTACGGAAGAGTACAGATCACGGCATAGACAACATGGTTGGATATACATGACAAGACATCCTTAAACATTACTTTTTCACCACCAATCGCAAGGTTCTTTTCAGTGCAGAGGAACCTACACCAAGT
This sequence comes from Hyla sarda, assembly GCF_029499605.1. Lineage (NCBI taxonomy): Eukaryota > Metazoa > Chordata > Amphibia > Anura > Hylidae > Hyla > Hyla sarda. Next base: position 362,275,909 of record NC_079189.1, read on the forward strand.
ACACATGCCTCATCTGTGGTTACCAGGGCTAAGCATCCTACCTAACCAATTATCGTATCGATTCTTGGATTTTAGTTTGCTCTGCACTAAAAAATCCCTTAGATTTCTGCATTTTTTTGAAAGCTATCAAAAGACTATCTTTCACAAGATCAACTAGAACCACATAATTTTGCAACAAAAACCAGTTGTTCCTTATAGACTTTTTTTTTTTAATCTGATCAGCCATACGACTAAACATTAAGGAAAAACAAAAACAAAATGTCTGCTGTCGTTCATCTGTATCACCTAAGGTCGCCCTATTCTCAATTTCTGCAGGTCAACTACATTTTTTGTTTCTACCTCTCAAAAGCTCTGAATGGAACTGCCTACCTGCTCTGGACATAGCCTTATCCAAAATAATTTGTGGGCACCCTCTAACTAAAAGGCGACTCCTGAGCTCATTAGCCTGTACAATGTAATCAGAGTCCCTACTATTCATTTTCTAAGGCATGTTTTAGTGCTGTACAAACTAAAATCCAAGAACAATACGATATTTGGTTATGCAGAACACTTAGCCCTGGTAAAAAACTATCTTGGTTCACTCCCTTTATATCACACATTAACCCCTTCCCGGTCTATGATATATATGTACATTTATGTCACGGATCGTGTGAGGGAGTATGACACATGCTTGGGATCCGGGCCTGCAACATACCTGGTACTATCTGCAGCTAACACCTGCTATGGTAGGCTATAGCAATAGAGCACTGGTCTCATAGATCAATGTAATGCATAAGCATATATAGGCAATATATATAGGTCTTAGAAGGTGAGGAGGAAGAAAACATAAGCAAAAATTAGTTTTGTCGGGAAGGGCTTAAAGAGTACCTGTCATGATATTGCAAAATTTTACAACCCTACCAGTTCACTGCCCCCATTATGATAAACCACCCCTGCCTTTATTTGTATTATTTTTTAGTTTTCTACCATGATTTTGCTGTATTTTCATCTCAGTCAGATTCACAAACTGGGAAGGGGCGTTCCCCAGCAGGCTGTGACATAATCTGAAGCCATACAGGGGAGAACTTCCTCACTCTGCTACACACAGCCCAGAGCAGTATCAGTGGGAACAGTGTGCAGGTGTGTCCCTGTTTGAGCTCCACAGACTTCCAGCAGAGAAGAGCAGAGCAGGTGTTTCATCGGCCTTTCCAAGGAGTGTGGCAGGCTCCTGGGGAGAGCTTTCCTGGAGCTTCTACATCTCGTTACCGGCTGGCGAGGGAAGACATTTTCTACAGCCGGTTCCAAAGGCCGGAGTGAGACGTTCCAGCAGGGCCCGCAGAAATGTGGAGCCCACTCCCCAATCCAAACCTGAAGGACGCAAGTCTACATGGAAGAGCAGCGGACCTTCTGCTACTCTGGAACCCCAGCAATGGGGGGGTACGGGTCCAAGAGAGTCTCTGGTGACCTATGGGTCATGGATCCAGGCCAAGATGGCGGAATACGAGGAGCTGGGCAGAAGACTTCGGAGCCTGAGAGAATATCTAAAGTTCTCCTGTTACCAGGCTGACCATGCCTCAGGAGGTAAGAGGCAGAAGTTTTCTGCTAAGGCACAGGCACTGAAGATAGAGGTGGCTGAGGTGGAGGAGGCCAGAAGGAATATTGCTGGGGGTGCAGGGTTCTTTAAAGAAAAGTTGTCTAATGATGAGAGATTTAAAGACATGCAAGCATGTGCAAACAGCCATTAGGACAGCAGTGAGGAGGAAGATGGAGGGGAAGAAGGTGACTGAGAGTCGGGTGACGCTGTGGAGAGTAAGGGGGATGTTGCACCTAGTGCATCTGACCCCAAGCCCCCCCAAGATAGCTACCCTGAGCCCTATCAAGTGGCGTTACCTTCCAGTGAAGGTGAGATGGAGGATAGCAAAGAAGAGGACCTGGCTAGTGGGGGTTTGCTGAGAGCTATTGTGCAGCAAGAGTCACCCACCCGCTTTGAGGATTTTGCCTTTGGTGAAGATCTTGGCAAGGATAATGTAGTGAAGAAAAGGAAAAAGAAGAAGCAGAAAGTTCAGGAAACTGTATCTTTTGTGTTTCATCCTTTGAAGCAGTCTGGGCCAGATGTGAAGTTGGTTCAGGCTGCTGGGCACCCCAAACTGCCAGACCCCGTTCCTGTCATGGACCGGGGCCAGCAAGGTGGGTACAGCATGGCTTACAAAATGGCTAAGGACGCTATAAAGCCAGCTGCCCCCCCCCCCCCTCTGATTGACCTGTCAAACCAGTACCTCGTCCTAGATACCATCTCCTCCCCCTCCTTGGAGGGGGAAGGTGAGGGCGGGGTGCCTAGGGATAAAGAGCCCTTGGGAGGAACTGTCCTGTCGAGGCACCTTCCTTGGAGGGCAGGGCTAGACCGGGGCCGGACAGAGACGGGGTCCGTATGGACCAATCAGATGAAAAAAAAAGGTCCAAGAGTGGTCCTGCCCTTTCGTCGTCTTCTGGGGATGAGGGGGCTAAAAAGAAGGGGAAACAGAAGTAAAGGGTGTGGCTGTCTAATTTAATCACCCTGTATGGCGGCACTCACCCCAATGACGCTGGCATCTATTAATTGTGCCAGCCTAAAGTCTGATACGGCTAGATTTGCAGCCTTTGATTTTGTTGGCCGCGTTGAAGCCGACATTTTCTTTTTACAGGAGACCAGGTTGTCAGATCTAGCCTCTCTGGTAAAAGCCAGAAGAGAGTGGAGGCGCGGTCCCTCCCACTGGTCTCTTGCGGCTGAGCCGTATAGTGGGGTGGCGGTCCTTTTTACTGCTCCTCTTGAATGCCGACGGGTTATTGAATTAGAAATGGGGAGGTGCCTGATCTTAGATGTCTTCATGAAGGGACAAGAGCTCCAGCTCATAAACATCTATGCCCCACAAACCAGGTGGGGCAGTAAAGATATCTTTATGAAGATTAAGCCCTTTCTTTTTACGAGTCGGCAAGTAATTTTTGGAGGGGACTTCAATATTGTCACGAGGTCCCAAGATAGGAGAGGTTCCAATAATACGCTGACTTATGACTGTGTGGCCCTTAATAATATAGTTAGGGAAGCCCGCCTAGAGGATGCCCACATCCAGAGCCCCTCAGGTCATGCGGGTTTCACCTTTCATCGAGGTAGCTGCAGGTCTAGGTTAGACAGGTTTTATTTAAAGGAGGAAGCCGTCTCTTCCACAGTGTCCGTGGTTATGGTGGAGTTCTCCAATCACTGTATGATTTTGTTTTCCTTGAATGTTTCAGAGACCCAGCGGTTAGGTAAAGGTTATTGGAAGCTGAATTCGTCTCTCCTGGAGGAAGTGGAGGTAAGACAGTCCTTTGAGGATTTTCTTCAGGTACCTTTACTGGACCTATGTAGTAGTAAGTCAGAGTGGTGGGAGATATTCAAGAAGCGGAAGGCAGGGTTCTTCTGTCAGCTCTCGAGCCTCAGGTCCCTGAACAGGTATCGCCTGTATCAGGGTCTGAGGAGGAAACTCAAACTTCTCGTCTCAAATGGAGGTAGCCGGGAGGATCTCTCCAGAGTGAAGTTCTTGCTGATGAGGTGTCAGTACGATAGGCACGCATCTTTGGTTTTTGAGAGGGATTACGTGAGGTACCGCTCATTCGACCCTTACAGAAACTGTAAGATGTCAGTGAGTAGTGAGGTAATTTCAGGACTGATTGATAATACAGGATCTCTGAATCGGTCCAGATCAGGTACCTTGGAGGTCATCAGATCCTTCTACTGACACCTCTTGGGAAGGAAGGATCCGGATCGGGATGTGATGTTGGGTTTCTTGGCTGAAGCCATTCTTGAGCCAGGGGTAGACCCCTCTCTTGGTGTTTTGGCAGAAGAAATCAGGGAAGAAGAAGTGAGACTGGCGATCGAGGGGCTTGTCCCTAAGAAGTCGCCAGGTCCGGATGGCTTAACATCCGAGTGGTACAGGACCTTTAAGGAGTCATTAGCTCCCCTCTTGACTGAGGTATTCAATGAGTGTCTCTCCTCAGGCACTCTGCCGAGGTCAATGAGGAGGTCAGCCCAGATTCTTCTCTCAAAGGGTAAAGATCCCAGCCGTATTGAGAATTGGAGGACCATAGCTCTTCTCAATATGGATAGGAAGCTTCTGGCTAAGATACTGCTTAATCGGTTGGTGAAGTTTGCACACCGTCTCCTTTTGGAGGCCCTGCACTGCACTGTTCAGGGCCGAAGCACCTTAAGTCCTGTCCTTAGTGTCAGGGAGGCAGTGGAGCGGAGTAGTGCAGGTCTCTGGAAGGGGTACTTGCTGTCTTTGGATCAGGCCAAAGCATTTGATCGGGTGAACCACGGGCACCTCTGGTCCCTCCTCCTGAGATATGGCTTACCGAGTACTTTTGTTAATTGGCTTAAGATCTTGTATGCAAGGGCAGAGAGTTTCCCGCTGGTGAACGGGTGGTCTGGCTGCACTTTTGGAGTGGGGTCCGGACTCCGTCAGGGTTGTCCCTTGAGCCCGATGTTATATGTGTTCGTGATCGATCCCTTCCTTAGGAGGGTGAGTCGTGGACCATTGGTGGGAGTCGGGATGAGTCTGGCGGAGCCGGGTGTCGCCCAGAGAGTGGTGGCATACGCTGACAATGTCACTATTTTCGTCTCCAAGAGAGAGAGAGAGAGAGAGAGAGAGAGGAGGTTGATGTGGTGATGTCAGAGATGGACTGCAACTCAGAGGCATCCGGGTCTAAGATCAACCGGGATAAGTGTGAGAGTCTCTGGCTGGGAGGGGGGATCCCACGTTTGATCTCCCGGGCACCCTTCCAGGGCCCCAAGAATCACCAAAGATCTTAGGCATCACATTCGGCCAGGATGATTATGCCACCAAAAACTGGGATGGTAAGCTAGAGGATGCCACTCAGAAGGTGAACGAGTGGAAGGGTTGGTCTTTGACCCTCGTGGAAAGGGTCAACCTGATCAAATCGTACCTGCTCCCCTTGTTTATCTATCTGGGCAGTGTATGTATCTTGCCAAAGGCCTACTACACTAGGATCTACAGCCTGTTTTTCCAGATGTTATGGGGGAACAGGATGAACCTATTCAAGAGGGAGGTTAAGTACCGGACGAGGAGACTAGGGGGTTTATCTATGGTAAACCCGGTGGTGTTCTTTATGAACACCTTCTTGAAAGCTAACATCGCAAACCTCTGGAAAGAGAGGGCTCCTCCGTGGGTACTCTCCTGCAAAGAATGGTTTCGGCCTTTCTTCCAGGAATGGGAGAGAGGAGGGCGAGTGAAGGACCTTCATACGCCCCATAGATATCTTCCGGCTTACGCTACCCAGACTGAAGGCCATACGTCGGTGGGGTCTGGAAGTGTGGGAGATCAGGACCGAGTCAAGGCAGTTCCTTGACAAACGGGTTCTGTTGACCCACTTCCAAAAGCCTCAGGCGCTCAGGGACTGCCCAGGTCAGGATCTGAGGGTGGGGTTGTAGCTTTTAAACATGAAAAGGATCCCCCAGAAGTTTTGGGACTTGGCCTGGTGCTGCTTTCAGGGGAAACTATATGTAAGGGACAACCTGAAGTACAGGAACTCTGATGACCGGGGATGTCCCCGAGAAGAGTGCAGGGACATGCTGGAAAGCTTCATTGTCCCTTTAATATACGGGTTTACAATAGGGTTGGTGCTTCCATCGGCTGGAGTCAACTTGCCGGCCATACCTATCCGGAGTGGGCTTATGGGGCATTCAGGACCCCGGGTGGCCGAGACCAGGGCACTTTATTCTTAGTTATCAAAAGCACAGGGGAGAGAAAAAGGAAAGGACTAGTGGAGATGGGATCCAAGAAATGGTCTTTATTATATAAAAAGGATATATATGACCAATCGCCTAGCAGGGCCCTTGCTAAAGGCGAATGGCATATACTGGGTAAAAAATAGATATAATAAAAAATACAGAATATAGTAGGATTAAAATGAAATAAATATGATGGGTAAGTAGCACCAAAGAAAATTCATTAATTAAATATCTGCTGCATATATCAGGAGAAAACGTTCTCAGTCCATATAATTCATAGGGATATTTCTATGAAAAATCCACAAGAAATGTCCAGAATGAAAAGTCACAATTAGATTGGGTGTATCCGGAGTAACGGTATATGGTAGTGAATGTAGCGACAATAGCTACAATAGGAAATTCATGGACAGGTAATGCAGACAATGTGGCAAACACTGTCAGCGATGAAGATGTCAAGTCTCGGTGCACAGCACCACTCACCCTCCTTTGGAGTCCTCAGGTCCGGGCTGGCACGGCTGAGTCCGGCACTCTGGATTTCAATGCCCGCCTGGGTGGTATGCTGGGTGAGTGACTGAATCTCCGGGGGTCCGAGTGTCCTGGGCTGGCACGGGATAAGGTGCACCTTATCCATAAGTGTATATCACTTCAAATAGACTGTATCTGCCATATTCCAATTGCAACAGCTGGATGCCCGCGATTCCGGGACCACTGCTGCACGCGCGCTGTTAGCACCTTATTCATACGTGCAATCCGCACCACCTGTTACCTGCATCCACTCACAGCCCCGGTCGGCAGAGTTACTCCTGGACATCATCCTCCTCAAGGCCGGACGCCTCCCGTGCCAGCCCAGGACACTCGGACCCCCGGAGATTCAGCCACTCACCCAGCATACCACCCAGGCGGGCATTGATATCCAGAGTGCCGGACTCAGCCGTGCCAGCCCGGACCTGAGGACTCCAAAGGAGGGTGAGTGGTGCTGTGCACCAAGACTTGACATCTTCATCGCTGACAGTGTTTGCCACATTGTCTGCATTACCTGTCCATGAATTTCCTATTGTAGCTATTGTCGCTACATTCACTACCATATACCGTTACTCCGGATACACCCAAACTAATTGTGACTTTTCATTCTGGACATTTCTTTTGGATTTTTCATTGAAATATCCCTATGAATTATATGGACTGAGAACGTTTTCTCCTGATATATGCAGCAGATATTTAATTAATGAATTTTCTTTGGTGCTACTTACCCATCATATTTATTTCATTTTAATCCTACTATATTCTGTATTTTTTATTATATCTATTTTTTACCCAGTATATGCCATTCGCCTTTAGCAAGGGCCCTGCTAGGCGATTGGTCATATATATCCTTTTTATATAATAAAGACCATTTCTTGGATCCCATCTCCACTAGTCTTTTCCTTTTTCTCTCCCCTGTGCTTTTGAGGACTGGTTCACATAAATATTTTATATTTATAATTTCTACATATTACATTAGGCCTTTTGGGTAAAGGCAACACCTTTAACCTCAAGCACATTATTTCTTTTATCCTAAGTGAGCTACACATATTTTACATTTATTCTTAGTTAGTTTAGTGATTAGGTACTACACATGGAATGCACAGCGTTTAGTGTCGACCCAACAGAAAATCCTCTCTGAGGTGGAGGTCTGTAGGAATATCACCGGTGACCTCGTGAAGATCAGGTCTTTGGAGTATGGCATACTTGATACCAGTAGGGCTTCTCTCCTATGGAGAGGGTTTTCTTTTGATGTGCTCTAGGCACTAGACCTTTTGGGTAGAGTACTTTTATTTTGATTAGGGACAGTGTTATAGGGATAGAGATAGGGTGAAAACAGGGTTAGTTTTAATGAAGGGATAGAATTAGGGAGAATAGAGGGGGAGTTAGGGAAAGAGTTTAAAATTATTTTGAATGTATCAAGTCTGCCATCCTTCTTCCTCGTGGTGGGCTAATGCATGTGCATGCTAGCTTTTTGTTTTGTTTTTAAGCTGATATGGTATGAAGGGCTTACAGGTGACCAAACTTGGGCCTAAAGTGGGTTGTGGTTCAGTGTGTAGAAGTTTGTGTATAAGTTGGTTGGGAGGAGTGCTAGGTGGGGAGGGTGTATTTGTAGGTGCTGGTGTTTTTCATCTTTGGGGGACCTGACATGGGTCAGTTAAGGACTGGACTTTGTGAAATGTACGAATGGTATGGACTTTGACCCGTACCCACGGCGCACAGTGGTGTGACTTGGTCTATAAAAATAAATATAAACATTCTGTTGATGGATTATTATTAAGGAATATCTATTGGATAAGACCAAACTCCCATGAGAGAGGGTTATACCCTGGGAGAGCCCAAGAGATATTATCTTTAATGACCGTCATTTCCCTGTTCAGGATTCATATATGACGGTCATTTATTATCCATACTCCCATGAGAAAGGGTTAAACCCTGGGAGGGATTCAAATTAATACCATCACTGAATGAGTGTTATAGGCTTATTGGGAATGGTTCATCCCAGATAAAGACATATAAACTTTTTCTAATAGGTCGGAGCTAAGAAATCACTATATAGTGTATCTGACTAACATATCACAATTGATCGGATATGTACATGGAGTTGTGATTTTAATTGTGTGTCTCACAAGTTTCATTATTTCATTTTTTTCTATAATAAAAGTTAAGTTTTATTCTAGCACATGGAATATCAGGTTTTTGTTAACCCTTTGGGTTTAATTGTTGTTGGTAGCCCTATACCTGCAATGTGCTTTTTGGCCATTTTGAGAGTAGCATTTTTGTAATTGGTGTTTGATCTGACACCCTGGCCTATCCATCCCCCTTAGTAATACTGAGGAGGGTATTTGATTTTTGTAATAGATATGGCTGGTAGTTTTCTGACACAACGCCCTAGTGTTGAAAGCCTACAGATTGAAGCCTCACATATTTTCTCGCGGGAAAGCCTTCCCCTGGACCAAATCGAAATAAATTCTGCGTTTAAACAACTGTCCCCTACCTATAGATCACACGTTAGGTCTTGGTGGGAGATTGCAAGTCTGGACTCTTATATACAAAATAAAATTGTCTATAGAGGGTTACGGATACATATTACCCCAAATTCTCATACGGAAGATAATGAGTTCATGAACGGATGGGAGGCAGTCCTTACTGATAACTCCCTCCGGATGATATCACATCTTCTAGAGTATGAAAAGAAATACTATAATAGGATCACAGAACAACTAGAGAAAGAGATACAACAAATCCAGACATTAACAGCATCCCCCGACTTTACTAGATTGGAGCAGAATCTCCAAAAGAATATTGAATCATATAAAAAAGATCTGAAAGAACGTAAGCATAGGAAATGTATAAGGGACTCTACAGACTTCCAAACAGGCAAGATCTATAACCTGAGACAACAAAATCAGAGATCTCCCCCCAGATTTAAACCGACTATAAATACAGACTCTGACACATCTGAAACAGATAGTTCTGCGGGTGGTGACTATAATCCAAATCGAGGGGGAACCAAGAGGAAAACAGGTCCGAGATATACCCAAAGACCTAAAAAATCTCCAGCTCCTCGACCAACAAGTACTCGTAATCCAACATGTCCCCCAAACAATATGCAGCTTCAGGCAGGGGGTTCTGCCACATCTTTTGGATCATTCTCTATGCAAATGTATGCTCCAAATCCATCAATTCATCAAAATATGACATCGCAGGGCCAAACTATGGGTGCAAATATGTTCCCAATGAACAGTCAGTTTTCACAATGGGACAGAATACTGGCCCCCCTGCAGGATATGCCCCAAATTTGACAGCACCAATTGTCACAAGTTACTCTATTGCACCTCCATTGAGCATGATCCCTACTCTTTTTTAGGGATCCGGAAATGACCACTGACCCCGTAAATCAAGAAAGGATTGAAGAACTACAGGTGATAAACCTGTCAACTAGAATGTTGTCAGACTTTGAGATTAAAATACTCTCAAAGGGCTTATCATTTACTCCAACCCCTAATTTTGATTTATTCACCTGGGTGAAAGATGTTCAGTTATTTGGGCGCAAGCTGGCATTGCATAAGTATCATACTACTCAAGCGCGCACAGAACGCGGTTCTTTACAGAGAGATGAACAGGTTGTGGCAGATCTCACCTCACTGCTAGAGGAGAACATAAGTGGCCCACCGAGACCAATAGCACCCTTTTCGGACCTTAGGCCAAAAAGTAAAAATACCCCACCACTGAGCCAGTTTAATAACATTGAGACTTTCGTGCAATTGGTGACTCAGGACCTACAGTCCTATAAAGTAAACAAGAACATTAGACCTAACAACTTGAACCCATCAGAATGGGCGGCTCTACAATCCCTCCAGAAGGACGATCAAATTGAGATCAAACCAGCAGACAAAGGGGGCAACGTAGTCGTCCTAAATAAGGACGACTACGTTGCCATGGTTCTCAGACTCCTTGAAGATTCCACCACATATGAGGTGCTACCCTTAAATCCAACAAGGGAGTACCTAGTAGAACTTAAAACGCTGTTGATATCAGCAAGAGATAATGAGCTGATCACTGATGATGAGCTAAAGGTTCTTTTCAACCCCACTTCTGTAACAGCAACCTTTTACGCATTGCCAAAGGTACACAAGAAGGTCTCCCCAATTCCGGGGAGACCGATTGTGTCAGGTAATGATAACCTTACACAAGAATGCAGCCGCTATGTCGACCAGATCCTTTTTCCGTTTGTTCAAACTCTACCCTCCTTTTTACAAGACACAAAGGACACGGTTTGTAAACCTAATGATGTTGCTGTGCAGGGTGGTACATGTCTAGCGAGTCTGGACGTGGAAGCCCTGTACAGCAACATCAAACACGATTTTGGGTATTAAGGCAGTAACTCACTATTTGAGCACTAAGGGGACACAATTCCAAGCACACAATGATTTTGTCCTATCACTTTTACATTATGTTTTGACACATAATTTTTTTCACGTTTAACGGTAAATTCTACCACCAGATAAAGGGATCTGCAATGGGCACAGTTTGTGCACCCACTTATGCTAATTTATTTTTAGGGTGGTGGGAGGATCCTTAAGTTTTCACGGAGGCGAACACTTTCTATACTGAGCACATTTTATTTTGGGGTCGTTTCATAGACGACATTTTGATTTTGTGGGATGGTGGTCGCGATCTTTTTCATGATTTTGTTTCTTTTCTTAATCACAACAATATAGGTATGCTTTTCACATCCGAATTCGGAGACAAGACTATTAATTTTCTGGATCTGACAATTAGGATCGACGATAGCGGCTGCATTCAGACATCATTATATAGAAAGGATACTGCTGTGAATAATCTACTGGAGTGGGGAAGCTGGCACCCTGTACCTCTGAAACGGGGTATACCAGTAGGGCAATTCATGAGAGTGAGATGGAATTGCTCGGAGGAATCTACGTTTGCAGAAGAATCTATAAGGAGGGGGTACCCTAAGAAATTTCTAAAAAGGGCACAGAATAGGGCGAAAAGAACAACTAGGACTGACCTCCTTGGAACTAAATAAAAAAAAAAAAAAAGAAACTGATAAGAAAGTCATCCGCTGCATAGGAACTTATGATAATAGAGCAGAACAGGTCATGAGTGTAATGAGGAGGTATTGGCCAATTCTAATGGCTGATGAGGATTTAAGGACGGTCCTAAATACCTATCCTAATGTGACTTATCAGAGAGGTGCAAATCTGAGGGCCCTCTTAGTCCACGGTCACTTCAGCAGAACTAAAAATGAAATGTGGCTAAGAAATTCAAATATGGGAACTTGCCCTTGTGGACAATGCTCCTTTTGCCCTTTTGTGACCCGCCGGAAAGAATTCATAAACCCCACAGATGGTAGGACGTATCAACTATACGACTTTATTAACTGTAAGAGCTCAGGTATAGTGTACATCTGTGGATGCACCTGCCCTAAACTTTACGTGGGCAAAACGGTGCAGGAATTCCGGCGGCGCATATCTAAACATCTGAGTGGGATAAGACTGGGAGCCGATACTCCCCTCGCCCGCCATGTAAGGGAATTCCACAACAACGATTCAGAGAACTTGAAATTTTGGGGCCTTAGACAAATCCGATTGGGGTCTAGGGGAGGGAATCTCGACAACATCCTTCTCAAAGAAGAATCGAGATGGATCTTCAGGCTACGTACCCTGGGCCCTCATGGTCTCAATGAGGGATTTAACTATACAGCATTCATTTAAGAATGAGCAAATAAATTCAAACCAACCATTTTCTAGTAATCACAAATTGTTTATTTGAATAACTTGATTTATTTATGGTAGTTTAAAATGTAAAGACGTTGGTGAGTGTAATGCTCCAGGAAAAAGAAAAAATGTTTCTAATAATTAGCATAATATGTCCTGGATCATTTTTTCCCCTAATTCCCATAATCCTTCTGTTATAATATATTCACTGGAAATATTTATTTAATTTATCTATTAGCATCCATCCCTATAGATAACCCATCCTCTTGAACCCATTTAAAATAAATATACCAACCTGAATAGATGGTGTAGAATATCAGACCAAAATTTATGTAATTACACTAGCCAATTTAAATATAGTAGATTTTGATATGCTGAGTGGTCTGGATGTATTTAATTCGTGTATTTAATTAGCTTGTCCGCAACTGTACGACCCCTTAATTTTAATTACATTATGTAGATTTGACTTCAATATTATATTTTGTATATATGTTTCCACACCATATATTTAGTTTTTTTCACTTATTATTATTATTTGGATACTTACATATATGATTATTATTAACATTTATTATTTAGTAGTGGTGTGAATAAGTGCCATCTATTCTATGCTAGCATTGACAGTTTGAGTTGTGTTACTGCATTGAGAGCTGCACTGACTTTGTCCAACTGGTGTTATAGCACTGATGATGTGACAGAATGCGCCTAATATCCTAATATAGCCTCACTCATAGTGACTCCAGATCTATTCTGGAACCGTACCCACGGTGCACAGTGGTGTGACTTGGTCTATATATACCGTATATACTCGAGTATAAGCCGACCCGAGTATAAGCCGAGACCCCTAATTTCAACCCAAAATCCCAGGAAAAGTTATTGACTCGAGTATAAGCCTAGGGTGGGAAATACCTCATCCCCCCCTGTCATCATCCAGACCCGTCATTAACATCCTCATCATCCCCTTGTCATCATCCCACACATCCCCCCTTCATCATCCCCTTGTCATCATCCCACACATCCCCTTATCATCCCACACATCCCCCCTTCATCATCCCCTTGTCATCATCCCACACATCCCCTTATCATCCCACACATCCCCCCTTCATTATCCCCTTGTCATCATCCCACACATCCCCCCTTCATCATCCCCTTGTCATCATCCCACACATCCCCTTATCCCACACATCCCCCCTTCATCATCCCCTTGTCATCATCCCACACATCCCCTTATCCCACACATCCCCCCTTCATCATCCCCTTGTCATCATCCCACACATCCCCTTATCCCACACATCCCCCCTTCATCATCCCCTTGTCATCATCCCACACATCCCCCCTTCATCATCCCCTTGTCATCATCCCACACATCCCCTTATCCCACACATCCCCCCTTCATCATCCCCTTGTCATCATCCCACACATCCCCTTATCATCCCACACATCCCCCCTTCATCATCCCCTTGTCATCATCCCACACATCCCCCTTCATCATCCCCTTGTCATCATCCCACACATCCCCTTATCCCACACATCCCCCCTTCATCATCCCCTTGTAATCATCCCACACCCCCCCCTTCATCATCCCCACCCCCCTTCATCATCCCCACACCCCCCCCCCCTTCATCATCCTCTTCTCATCATTCGCCCTCAGTGGTCTTCAACCTGCGGACCTCCAGAGGTTTCAAAACTACAACTCCCAGCAAGCCCGGGCAGCCATCGGCTGTCCGGGCTTGCTGGGAGTTGTAGTTTTGAAACCTCCGGAGGTCCGCAGGTTGAAGACCACTGCGGCCTTCAACATGCGGACCTCCAGAGGTTTCAAAACTACAACTCCCAGCAAGCCCGGGCAGCCATCGGCTGTCCGGGCTTGCTGGGAGTTGTAGTTTTGAAACCTCCGGAGGTCCGCAGGTTGAAGACCACTGCGGCCTTCAACATGCGGACCTCCAGAGGTTTCAAAACTACAACTCCCAGCAAGCCCGGGCAGCCATCGGCTGTCCGGGCTTGCTGGGAGTTGTAGTTTTGAAACCTCCGGAGGTCCGCAGGTTGAAGACCACTGCGGCCTTCAACATCATCCAGCCCCCTCTCACCCCCTTTAGTTCTGAGTACTCACCTCCGCTCGGCGCTGGTCCGGTCCTGCAGGGCTGTCCGGTAAGGAGGTGGTCCGGTGAGGAGGTGGTCCGGGCTGCTATCTTCACCGGGGGGCGCCTCTTCTCCGCGCTTCCGGCCCGGAATAGAGCCGTTGCCTTGACAACGACGTATCTGCGTCGTTGTCAAGGCAACGTGACTATTCTGAGGCCGGGCCCGAAGCGCTTAGAAGAGGCCTCCCCGGTGAAGATAGCAGCCCGGACCACCTCCTCACCGGACCACCTCCTTACCGGACAGCCCTGCAGGACCGGACCAGCGCCGAGCGGAGGTGAGTACTCAGAACTAAAGGGGGTGAGAGGGGGCTGGATGATGTTGAAGGCCGCAGTGGTCTTCAACCTGCGGACCTCCGGAGGTTTCAAAACTACAACTCCCAGCAAGCCCGGACAGCCGATGGCTGCCCGGGCTTGCTGGGAGTTGTAGTTTTGAAACCTCTGGAGGTCCGCAGGTTGAAGACCACTGCGGGTGGGGGAGTTCACTCGAGTATAAGCCGAGGGGGGTGTTTTCAGCACGAAAAATCGTGCTGAAAAACTCGGCCTATACTCGAGTATATACGGTAAACATTCTGTTGATGGATTATTATTAAGGAATATCTATTGGATAAGACCAAACTCCCATGAGAGAGGGTTATACCCTGGGAGAGCTCCAAGAGATATTATCTTTAATGACCGTCATTTCCCTGTTCAGGATTCATATATGACAGTCATTTATTATCCATACTCCCATGAGAAAGGGTTAAACCCTGGGTGGGATTCAAATTAATACCATCACTGAATGAGTGTTAAAGGCTTATTGGGGATGGTTCATCCCAGATAAAGACATATAAACTTTTTCTAATAGGTCGGAGCTAAGAAATCACTATATAGTGTATCTGACTAACATATCACAATTGATCGGATATGTACATGGAGTTGTGATTTTAATTGTGTGTCTCACAAGTTTCATTATTTCATTTTTTTCTATAATAAAAGTTATGTTTTATTCTAGCACATGGAATATCAGGTTTTTGTTAACCCTTTGGGTTAAATTGTTGTTGGTACAACAGGGTTGGTGCTTCCATCGGCTGGAGTCAACTTGCCGGCCTTACCTATCCGGAGTGGGCTTATGGGGCATTCAGGAACCCGGGTGTCCGAGACCGGGGCACTTTATTCTTAGTTTAGTGGTTAGGTACTACACATGGAATGCACGGTGTTTAGTGTCGACCCAACAGAAAATCCTCTCTGAGGTGGAGGTCTGTAGGAATATCACCGGTGACCTCGGGAAGATCAGGTCTTTGGAGTATGGCAGTCTTGGTACCAGTAGGACTTCTCTCCTATGGAGAGGGTTTTCTTTTGATGTGCTCTAGGTACTAGACCTTTTGGGTAGAGTACTTTCATTTTGGTTAGGGACAGTGTTATAGGGATAGAGATAGGGTGAAAACAGGGTTAGTTTTACTGGAGGGATAGAATTAGGGAGAATAGAGGGGGAATTAGGGAAAGAGTTTAAAATTATTTTGAATGTATCAAGTCTGCCATCCTTCTTCCTTGTGGTGGGCTAATTCATGTGCACGCTAGCTTTTTGTTTTGTTTTTTGAAGGGCATACAGGCGACCAAACTTGGGCCTAAAGTGGGTTGTGGTTCAGTGTGTAGAAGTTTGTGTATAATTTGGTTGGGAGGAGTGCTAGGTGGGGAGGGTGTATTTGTAGGTGGTGGTGTTTTTCATCTTTGGGGGACTTGACATGGGTCAGTTAAGGACTGGACTTTGTGAACTGTACGAATGGTATGGACTCTGACCCATGTACAGGAGGGGTGGTGTGGGTGAGGGTACAGTTTTAGTGTAGGGATTTTCCTGGGGTTTTCTATTGATTTTGTAGGTGTTTTCTGTAGTGCATATATTTTATTTATATTACATTTATATAGTATATTTAGTGATTTTGTACCTATATTGTGTTATATCTATATTGTTTCATATTGTTTCATGTTATAGTAGTTATGGTAGTCGGACCAGTTGTTGTGTTGATATGTGATTTATGTGGTTTATTTCAGTCATTTGGTCTAGGTTTTTTGGCTTTTTTTTTTGCAGTGGTGTGCATGTTATGTTTTCTGTTTTGTTTTCTTGCTGTGTGTATTTCCTTATAACCGGATAATGCTAAATCTCATACTAAGTTTATTTTGATATGCCAAGTTGTGCTATTTTTATGTTAGTTTTCAGTATGTGTGGGAGCTGATTTGATCGTTTTGTTATGTTTTCTTTGGTATTTTCATTAGTCCCGGATGAGGACTCAGTTAATTTGGTCGTTTTGTAAGTGAATGTGTGTGTGATATAATTTTTATTATTATTTTTATTTATAAAAAAAAAAAAATATATATATATATATATATATATTTATAAATATATATAAATATAAAAAAAAAAAAGTGTGCTTGTTATGTTTCTGTTTTGTTTTCTTGTTGTGTGTTCCCAAGTATGGATGGTTATGAGTTATAGCCGAGTAGTGCTAACTTTTATGTTTATATTTTGATAAGCCAAGTTGTGCTATTTTTATGTTTATTTTCGGTGTGAGTGTGTTTGATTAGATAGTTTGGGCATATTTTAGTATCTTAGTATTTTAGTATCTTAGTAAAGCTGGGCTGGCCGGTTAGGCAGGGTTTTGTTTTTCAGTTTTGTTTTTGTTTCTAGAGTATTTCTTATTTATGTTATAGCTAGTTAGCTTTGTGTTTTTGTATTTGATAAGTTTTGTATTTTTCTAATAAAAAAAGAGTTTCATTGTGTGATGAGTTATGATTGGCTAAGGCTGCACACAGCCAGCAGGAATCCAACGTCTGTGCAAGTAGGGAGACACCTAGTGGCAGCTTTTTCAAACATAAATAAAACATAGAAAACTTTTTTTTTTTCCAAACAAAGTACATTAGAAAGATTCTTTATTTGCCATAAGGAGTGCTATAGCAACAATTTGATTTAGTGATAGTGCCCATTTAAAGAACAATTTTTTTTCACACCAACTTTTAAGCTTACCTCAAAGAGTGTTAAGATGAATAGTCATAAAGTAAATGAGTAACTGTAAGAGTAGGTAGGGAACAGTACAGCCCTTAACGCAACACAACCACTGCCCTACTTTGATGATGTGCCCTAAGCAGCTGCCCATAACTAGGAGAAGTTCCCTACACTCACTAAGAGCACAGGGTGCTTAAAGGAGGATCACACAGGCCAGGTCAAAACTACACCAAGGACAGAACATGAGAACATGGCATAACCAGCAAACGGCCAGAAAGTCAGTACAAGGATGCAGCACAGAATCAGAACCAAAGGCAAGAACAGTAACTAGCAGGGGAAAACCAGGAGAGGAAGGGTCAGATCCAATTGACAGTCAGAGAATGAGCAAAAGGTCAGATGCAGGTAACAGTAATATAACAGATCACGTAGCAAAAAATGAGCCCTCATACCGCCGCTTATACGGAACAATGAAAAAGTTATAGGTTTTCAAAATAGGGGGATTTTAAACGTACTAATTTGGTTAAAAAGTTAGCGATTTTTTTTAAGCGCAACAGTAAAAGAAAAGTATGTTATCATAGGTAACATTTTAATCGTATTAACCCAAAGAATAAAGAACACATGTCATTTTTACCATAAATTGTACGGCGTGAAAACGAAACCTTCCAAAATTAGCAAAATTGCGGTTTCCTTCTTAATTTCCCCACACAAATAGTATTTTTTTGGTTGCGCCATACATTTTATGGTAAAGTGAGTGATGGCATTACAACGGACAACTGGTCACGCAAAAAACAAGCCCTCATACTAGTCTGTGTATGAAAATATAAAAGAGTTATGATTTTTTGAAGGCGGGGAGGAAAAAATGAAAACGGCAAAATAAAATCCTTAAGAGTCCTTAAGGGTTTAAACTCAATTAGTAGATTAGTAGCTAACATTTCAGGCCAGTTTCACTCATATAATAGCCACATTTTAACTAGTATTATGGCTGTCATGAGGATCTGTAATACGTAATATATTTGTGTTCAACTGAACATAATTCCAAAGTCATTACATATTTAAGTCATTTAATAAAGACTTTGGACATGTCATACAGACATTTCAGAAGTTTTACTCTGTAGGGGTTCTGTGATAAGACCCATCCAAGTGACAAAAAGAATGGGGTAAAACACCTAGCTGAGCACTTTCTCTTCTTGCTTGCTGAAGATGAGTTTATAGACTTTCTATATAGTCTGTATTAAGCTAGTTAGGAGAAACCATGCTCCGGTAAGCGCTTCTCAATATTTGTTTTAGCGACTGGTGGAGGTCTAAGCACCTGGATCCCCAATGATCAAAACTTCTGAAATGTCTCTATGACTTGTCAAAAGTTTTTTTTCTGAAACAACAGTTAGGTTTTAAATATGAAAACACATCACATAGAAAAAGGATATTTTGGTGATGAATGTTTAGAGTTTTTGCTTTCCTTTACCTGCCACTGATTTCCTGTCTGGGCCTGGACATAAGCAGCTGGGATGCTCCTAAAAGTGTTCTTTATTGGTGGTCCAGCTATGGCACCCAAATCACCAACACTTGTACCATCAGAAGTCACAGCCATCTGGTAGGATGAATAATTGCACAGATTGTTGTAGTAGGGATAGAAGGATGGTTTATAGAAAAAGGAGTCCACAACTAAGTCAGACGTGCTGTCCACATGCCCTCTGCTGGTAGCAGAGGGTATATCCTGAACAAGCATCTTGTTCTCTGCAAGAGATAAAAGCATTGCTTTAAACATCTGGGATCTTCTTTACCATCAAGAACAATAACATAACGTTATAAAGAGAGCAACACTACATGAAATGTTTTAGATTTGTTTTATTTTTGCTTCTTTTATGTGTATGATCAGTTTTACAAAAGAAAATCTATTATTTGTTAAATATCATTAGTCTGTTCACCCTAACACCACGTGGTTGTTCTAAGGCTGCCTTCACACTATGAAATGTATCCGTTTCAAAGATCCGTTAGAAGTTCCGTTATAAAAAAAAACTGAAAATCGCATTTGACTGAGCATGCTTTGAGCAGGCTCAACCAAATGACCACATATCAATGGAGTTCAATAGTACTGCATTGATCTGTATGAGGAACCTAATGATTCCTCTCAATAAAGTGTATTTAAAAAATAAATAAATAAAAGTTCAATAAAAGTTTAATAAAAACACCCATTAACCCCCTTCCATATTAAAGGTTGATATCACCCCCCCCCCCCCTCCCCCATATAAAAAATATTTGTAGACATAATAAAAATAAACATATTTGGTATTGGCATGTGCGTAATTGTCAGAACTATTTATAAATAACATTTTATATCGTACAGTAAATGGCGTTAACGTAAAATACATCATATCCAAGTAAAAATGGTGCCAATACAAACAGCGGTTTACGGGCCAAAAAATTTGCCCTCATACAGCCCAGTATAAGGGAACAATAAAAATGTTATAGGGATCAGGATTTGTATTTTTTTTTATTAAAAAGTTTTAAAATGTTTAATTATTAACACATGACAGAAACTAAACAAATTTGGTATTGGTGTAATCAGGCCGACCTAAGGTATCACAATAATATGTAAGTTTGACCACAAGGTGAATGGCGAAAAAAAGGAAATCCCCAAATTAGCATTTTTTTCAATTTCACCTCACAAATATATATTTTTTTGTTTCAGAGCAAAAGTTATAGAAAAATGAAAGGTGTCATTACAAAGTATACTTGGTGCCGCAAAAAACAAGCCTCATATGAGTCTGTAGATTGAAAAATAAGAGTTATGGCTTATTATAGGGCAAGGAGGAAAAAACAAAAGTGCAGAAACTAATAAAGACCTTATTTATGTACTATTTTGGTTGAAATTATCTTGTCTACCAGGACAAGTGGATTGTGTTCCGTTTTACTCCCTTGGACAAGTATTTTTTTATTTTTTTTATTTCCACACCCCTGCAAAGTATAATTGGTTCCTCAAAAAACAAGCCTCATGTTTTTTAGAAGGCAAGGAGGAAAAAACTAAAATACAACAATGTAATTGGCTTTGTCATTAAAGGAGTACTCCGGTGGAAATCAATATATTTTTTTTATTAATCGGTGCCAGAAAGTTAAACAGATTTGTAAATTACCGTACTTCTATTTAAAAATCTTATTTCTTCCAGTACTTATCAGCTGCTGTATGATCCACAGAAAGTTCTTTTTCTTTTGAATTTATTTTCTGCCTGACAAAGGGCTCTTTGCTGACACCTCTGTGCATGTCAGGAACTGTCCAGAGCAGGAGAGGTTTGCTATGGGGATTTGATCCTACTCTGGACATTTCCTGACAAGGACAGAGGTGTCAGCAGAGAGCACTGTGGTCAGACAGAAAAGAAATTCAAAAAGAAAAGAACTTCCTCTGTATACAGCAGCTGATAATTAATGGAAGGATTAAGATTTTTAAATAGAAGTAATTTACAAATCTCTTTTACTTTTTGGCACCAGTTGATTTAAAAAAAAAATGTTTTCCACCGGAGTACCCCTTTAAGGCAAAAATGGGCTTATAGGAGTTTACCAAGATAAATAGTTATCACCTATTCTGTCAGTGGCTGATCAGTTTAGGTCTGACCCATGGGGCCAACATTAATCACAAGAATCGAGATCCCTTGTCTCCCAAGTGAATGGAGAAACAGCTATCATATTCGGCCTTCAACGATAGCTGTACCCAGCTGCTGTGCTTGGCTATCTTTGAAAGTCCTATAGAGGGTAAATAGATGCAGGATAATCCCCTTTAAGGGCTCATGCACACTATTGACATTCTAGGAAATTGAAAAATCCAAGCGGATTCTGCATCAAGCAGCCTCCCATTGATAGGCAATGGAGATTTTAATTTTAGGGGTTCATTTTAACAGCAAATTTGGTGAAAATTAATACTGATTCTGGAAAATTCCTTGCAGAATTTCCTCAGTGAGCATGAACCCCTAGGGGGTCATTAGACCCCCCCAACGTCGGCAATCGACGCAAGTCGCAAGTGAATTCACACTTGCGATTTGCGCCGATTCCGGGTCATTAAGGGTCTATGGTGAACCGGTGACCAGGAATATAAGGGGGATCACGGTTGTCTAAGACACCTACGATCCCCCTGAAGGGATAGGAGTGAGGTGGCAGGGGTGCCACCCCTCCTATCCCTGCTATTGGTGGTCTAGACGCGACCACCAATAGCAGATCGGGGGCGGGGGGGGGTTAACTTTCGTTTTCCCCCTCCTGCCCACCCACAATAGGCAGGGCACATCGGGGAACCGAAGAGGACCAAACACCGACGTCCACTTACCCGTCCGGAGGCAGCGGGCGACGGTGATCGGTGACGGAGATCCGCGGGCGGCGACGTCGTGTGGCAGAAGAGGATGGGTCCCTGGATCCTACGGAAGCCGGTAAGTTGCCTAGCAACATCTGGAGGGCTACAGTGGTCTCTAACCTGTAGCCCTCCAGATGTTGCAAAACTACAACTCCCAGAATGCCCAGACAGCTGTTTGCTGTTTGGCCATGCTGGAATATTTAGTTTTGCAACAGCTGGAGGACTGCAGTTTGAGACCACTATATAGTGGTCTCTAAACTGTATCCCTGCAGATCTTGCAAAACTACAACTCCTAGCATGCCTATACAGCTCTTTGCTGTCTGGGCATGCTGGGATTTGTAGTTTTGCAACATCTGGAGGGTCACAGTTTTGAGATCACTGGGCAGTGGTCTCCAAACTGTAGCCCTCCAGATGTTGCAAAACTGCAAATCCCAGCATGCCCAAACAGCAAACAGCTGTCTCGGCATGCTGGGAGTTGTAGTTGCGTACCTCCAGCTATTGCATAACTACATCTCCCAGCATGCTCTACGGCAATCAGTACATGCTGGGAGTTGTAGTTTTGCAACAGCTGGAGGCACACTGGTTGGAAAATACTGAGTTAGGTAACAGAACCTAATTGAAGGTTTTCCAACCAGTGTGCCTCCAGATGTTGCAAAAGTACAACTCCCAGCATCCACGGTCTGTCAGTACATGCTGGGAGTTGTAGTTTTGCAACAGCTGGAGGCACATTGGTTGAAAAATACTGAGTTAGGTAACAGAACCTAACTGAAGGTTTACCAACCAGTGTGCCTCCAGCTGATGCAAAAGTACAACTCCCAGCATCCACGGTCTGTCAGTACATGCTGGGAGTTGTAGTTTTGCAACAGCTGGAGGCACACTGGTTGGAAAATACTGAGTTAGGTAACAGAACCTAACTGAAGGTTTTCCAACCAGTGTGCCTCCAGCTGTTGCAAAAGTGCAACTCCTCAGTCAGTACATGCTGGGAGTTGTAGTTTTGCAACAGCTGGAGGCACACTGGTTGGAAAATACTGAGTTAGGTAACAGAACCTAACTGAAGGTTTTCCAACCAGTGTGCCTCCAGATGTTGCAAAAGTACAACTCCCAGCATCCACGGTCTGTCAGTACATGCTGGGAGTTGTAGTTTTGCAACAGCTGGAGGCACATTGGTTGAAAAATACTGAGTTAGGTAACAGAACCTAACTGAAGGTTTACCAACCAGTGTGCCTCCAGCTGATGCAAAAGTACAACTCCCAGCATCCACGGTCTGTCAGTACATGCTGGGAGTTGTAGTTTTGCAACAGCTGGAGGCACACTGGTTGGAAAATACTGAGTTAGGTAACAGAACCTAACTGAAGGTTTTCCAACCAGTGTGCCTCCAGCTGTTGCAAAAGTGCAACTCCTCAGTCAGTACATGCTGGGAGTTGTAGTTTTGAAACAGCTGGAGATTTGCCCCCCATGTGAACGTACAGGGTACATTCACACGGGGAGGTTTACAGTAAGTTTCCTGCTTTAAGTTTGGGCTGTGGTAAATTTTTCGCTGCAGCGCAAACTCCTAGCGGGAAACTCACCGTAACACGCCAGTGCGAATGTACCCTAAAAACACTACACTACACTAACACATAATAAAGGGTAAAACACTACATATACACCCCCTTACACTGTCCCTCCCAATAACAATGAAAAACGTATTGTACGGCAGTGTTTCCAAAACGCAGCCTCCAGTTGCAAAACAACAACTCCCAGCATTTCTGGACAGCCACTGACTGTCCAGGCATGCTGGGAATTTAGCAACAGCTGGAGGCACCCTGTTTGGGAATCACTGGCATAGAATACCTCTATGTCCACCCCTATGCAATCCCTAATTTAGTCCTCAAATGCGCATGGCACTCTCTCACTTCAGAGCCCTGTCGTATTTCAAGGAAACAGTTTAGGGCCACATATGGGGTATTTCCGTACTCGGGAGAAATTGCACTACAAATTTGGGGGGCTTTTACTCCTTTTACCCCTTATGAAAAGGAAAAGTTGGGGGCTACACCAGCCTGTTAGTGTAAAAAAAAAATGTTTTTACACTAACATGCTGGTGTTGCCCCATACTTTATTTTTACAAGCAGTAAAAGGAAAAAAAAAAGACCCCCAAAGTTTGTAACGCAATTTCTCCTGAGTATGGAAATACCCCATATGTGGGCGTAAAATGCTCTGTGGATGCACAACAAGGCTCAGGAGTGAGAGCGCACCATGTACATTTGAGGCCTAAATTGGTGATTTGCACAGGGGTGGCTGATTTTACAGCAGTTCTGACATAAACGCAAAAACATAAATACCCACATGTGACCCCATTGTGGAAACAACACCCCTCACGGAATGTGACAAGGGGTATAGGGAGCCTTAACACCCCACAGGTGTTTGACGAATTTTCATTAAATCTGGATGGGAAAATGAAAAAAATAAAGTTTTCACTAAAATGCTGGTGTTACCCTAAATTTTTCATTTTCACAAGGGAAAATAGGAAAAAAAGCCCCCCAAAATTTGTAACCCCATTTCTTCTGAGTAAGAATATGCCACATATGTGAATGTAAAGTGCTCGGCGGGCGAACTACAATGCTCAGAACAGAAGGAGCGCCATTGGGATTTTGAAGGGAAAATTTGTCCGGAATTAAAGGCCACATGTGTTTACAAAGCCCCCATAGTGCCAGAACAATGGACCCCCCAACATGTGACCCCATTTTCGAAACTTCACCCCTTATGTAATGTATTAAGGGGTGCAGTGAGCATTTACACCCCACAGGTGTCTGACAGATTTTTGGAACAGTGGTCCGTGAAAATGAAAAATTTTATTTTTCATTTGTACAGCCCACTGTTCCAAAGATCTGTCAAACGCCAGTGGGGTGTAAATACTCACTGCACCACTTATTACATTCTGTGAGGGGTGTAGTTTCCAAAATGGGGTCACATGTGGGGGGGTCTACTGTTCTGGCACCACGGGGGGCTTTGTAAACGCACATGGCCCCTGACTACCATTCCAAACAAATTTGCTTTCCAAAAGCTCAATGGCGCTCCTTCTCTTCTGAGCATTGTAGTGCGCCAGCAGAGCATTTTACGTCCTAACATGGGGTATTTCCATACTCAGAAGAGATGGGGGTTACAAATTTTGGGGGGCATTTTCTCCCATTACATTTTTTAAATATTGTTAATTTAGTGAAAAAACTGCACTTTAGTGAAAAAATTTTTTTTTTCATTTACACATCCGATTTTAACCAAAAGTCGTCAAACACCTGTGAGGTGTTAAGGCTCACTGGACCCCTTGTTACGTGCCTTGAGGGGTGTAGTTTCCAAAACGGTATGCCATGTGGGTTTTTTTCTGCTGTTCTGGCACCATAGAGGCTTCCTAAATGTGACATGCCCCACAAAAACCATTTCTGCTAAATTCACATTCCAAAATCCCATTGTTGCTCCTTCCCTTCTGTGCTCTCTACTGCGCCCGCCGAACACTTGACATACACATGAGGTATTTCCTTAATCGAGAGAAATTAGGTTAGAATTTTTTTTTCTCCTATTACCACTTGTAAAAATTAAAAAACTGGGTCTACAAGAACATTCGAGTGTAAAAAATTACGATTTTGAATTTTCTCCTTCATTTTGCTGCTATTCCTGTGAAACACCTAAAGGGTTAACAAACTTACTGAATGTCATTTTGGATACTTTGAGGGGTGCAGTTTTTATAATGGGGTCATTTGTGGGGTATTTCTAATTTGAAGGCCCTTCAAATCCACTTCAAAACTGAACTGGTCCCTGAAAAATTTCGATTTTTAAAATTTTGTGAAAAATTGGAAAATTGCTGCTGAACTTTGAAGCCCTCTGATGTTTTCCAAAAGTAAAAACTCGTCAATTTTATGATGCAAACATAAAGTAGACATATTGTGAATTCGGGTAGAAAACAGACATGGTGCACATCTACAATCTTGTATAATGATCTGATTGCTTCTCAGCATAATATCAAAAACTAACAGGTTGTTAGTATACATTTTTGATCAAAAAGTACAAGCCCACTCACCACGTCAAGGCCACCTATTTAGAGTGGGTCCCTAACGTCCCTAGCATAAAATGGCGTAGCATCGGGCGGCGACCACCACCGCCGCGACACCAGTGCCCACGGGGGGGGGAACGACCCACTGGCAGAGCGGCCCCAATGCCACTCAAACCAGTCTATGGGTCGCACCTCCCCGCATACACGGCGCCACGGCAGCAACGGACGCCGCACAGCACCACACCAGTGTGAACAAGGTGTAATAGCACACTTACCAAGATCTCCCAGTCAGACTGGGCGGCTGCTAGGAAAGAAATGGCCCTTGTGTAGCTAACTACTACTTATATAGGGTTGGGCTGAGGGGGTGGGGAAGAGTGCAGCACATGTTCAAAAAAAAAAAAAAAAGGAGGGGATTAAAGATGAGCAAACTTACAGTAAATTCGATTTGTCACGAACTTCTCGGCTCGGCAGTTGATGCCTTATCCTGCATAAATTAATTCAGCTTTCAGGTGCTCCGGTGGGCTGGAAAAGGTGGATACAGTCCTAGGAGACTCTTTCCTAGGAATGTATCCACCTTTTTCCAGCCCACCGGAGCACCTGAAGGCTGAACTAATTTACGCAGGATAAGTCATCAACTGCCGAGCCGAGAAGTTCGTGATGAATCGAATTTACTGTAAGTTCGCTCATCTCTAGAGGGGATAGAAAACACAGTGTGAATTCGGGTAGAAAACAGACATGGTACATATCTACAATCTTGCATAATGATCTGATTGCTTCTCAGCATAATATCAAAAACTAACAGGTTGTTAGTATACATATTGTAAGTAGACATATTGTATTTGTGAATCAATATATAATTTATTTGGAATGTCTATTTTCCTTACAAGCTGAGAGCTTCAAAATTTGATTCAAATTTTCTAATTTTTCATCAATTTTTTGAATTTTCCACCAAGAAATTATGCAAGTATCGACGATAATTTACCACTACCATAAAGTAGAATATGTCACGAAAAAAAAATCTCGGAATCAAATTTATAAGTAAAAGCATCCAAGAGTTATTAATGCTTAAAGTGACAGTGGTCAGATTTGCAAAAAATGCTCCCGTCCTTAGGGTCATAATGGGCTCCGTCCCCAAGGGGTTAAATAAAGAGAGAGCACCTAATGTCATGTCAATCAAATAGTACAGAAGGAACTTCCTAAAAAGTTTACTGGTGACAGACGTCTTAAATAGGGATTGACCAATTGAATAGGGATTGACCAATTTTTTAGAGCCGATACCGATAACCTGTGAACTTTCTGGCCGATAGCCGATAACTTATACCGATATTCCGTTGACAGTATAGGTCCCCACATTAGGTTGGAAGTATAGTTACCCCCACATTAGGTTGTAGTTCTCCACATTAGGTTGGAAATAAAGTTCCCCACATTAGGTTGTAGTTCCCCACATTAGGTTGGAAGTATAGTTCCCCACATTAGGTTGTAGTTCCCCACATTAGGTTGTCAGTATAGTTCCCCACCTTAGGTTGGCAGTATAGTTCCCCACATTAGGTTGGCAGTATAATTCACCCACATTAGGTTGGCAGTATAGTTCCCCACATTAGGTTGACAGTATAGTTCCCCACATTAGGTGGGCAGTATAGTTCCCTACATTAGGTTGGCAGTATAGTTCCCCACATTAGGAGCAGTATAGTTCCCCACATTAGGTTGGCAGTACAGTTCCCCACATTAGGTGCAGTATAGTTCCCCACATTAGGTGCAGTATAGTTCCACACATTAGGTGCAATATGTTCCCCCCACAGACATAAAGCCTCCAGCCATATACAGTGTATGGCTGGAGGCTGTATGCCTGTGTACTGCCCCACTTCAGTGCTCTGACCTCCGGTCCGGCCATAGCAGTAGGTCCCGGGACCGGAGGAGCGGTGGTCTGAGCACCGAAGCTGACGTGCCACTAGTCACTTACCAAGCTGTCTTCCACCTCCATGTTCCGCTCCTCTGCGCCTCCGTTGCTATGGGCTCATGCACGGGACGTCAGTGATGTCCCGGCGTTTTTAAACAATGCAGGGCCACAGAGAGTTGGCAGGGGCATCTTTGTGTTCCAAAAACATCTTTTGGGACACAGGGATGTCTGGGCCGTAAATATATTCATTGGGGGCGCACGCGCTGGGCGCATCATTGGCATTATCGGCAAGGTTAGATGCCAATACCGATAACTTACAAAATCGTGAATATCGACCGATAATATTGGCCAATCCGATAATCGGTCGATCCCTAGTTTTAAACAGGAGAAATGTGCAGCAGGTATGTAGCACAACACATCTCTATAATCATATAATCTGTCATCAAGGTTTGGCAATGTTTATACAAATAAATATTCAAATTAAAAGATCAAGTCACACAAAAAATTTGTATTTTGGCGCCCATTTGACTTATTATACATTATCTTTAATTTGTCTCCAGTAACAGGCCTGCTCTGTGTACATAGATTTGTAAGATAACCTGTTTACAGGCTGTAAATAAGCAATGGTGATCTGATGACAATCTGATGTCTGTAGTGGTTATACACTTAAGACTGGCAGCAGAATCTACTAAACTAGATAAGTCAAATAGATCTGCAGATGAATGCTTTATTTCTATGGCCATCTTAAGATAAGGGCAGGGATCAAGTCCTGCAGGAACACATGGGAACGGAGTTCCTGCACTTTTTCCACAGCAGGAACACCATTCCTATTAGCAGGAGACCTGCAGGACCTGCCCTTAAGTGGAAATCTGGGGTGAGTTTCCACACTTTTTTCCCTGCACTTGACCCCTGGATAAGGGTATCCCTTTAACTCCTTCAGGACGTAGGGCATACCTGTACACCCTACGCCCGGTCCCGGTGTTTAAAAGGGGGTCACACCGATCGTTGTGCCGCGCGCTATTAACCCTTTAGACGCGGCGATCAAAGCTGATCGCTGTGTCTAAAATTAAAGTAAACGCTTCCCGGCAGCTCAGTCGGGCTGATCGGTACTATCGCGATGTCCCGATCAGCTAGGACACGAGAGGAGACCCCCTTACCTTGCTCCATTGTGTCCGATCGGTGTTTGATTGCTCCAAGCCTGAGTTACAGGCTTGAGCATTCGAGCCCCTAGAACGCTGATCCATGCAAAGCTATGGCTTTGCAGGGATCAGGGTAAAAGATCAGTGTGATCAGTGTTATAGGTCCCTATCGGAGTTATAACACTGCAAAAAAAAAGGGAAAAAGAAAAGTTAACAAAGGTAATTTAACCCCTTCCCTAATAAAAGTTTGAATCACCCCCCTTTTCCCATAAAAAAAAAAAACTGTGTAAATAAAAATAAACATATGTGGTATCGCCGCGTGGGTAAATGTCCGAACTATAAAAATATATTATTAATTAAACTGCACGGTCAATGGCGTACGCGCAAAAAAAAATCCAAAGTCCAATATAGCGTATTTTTGGTCAATTTTTTGGCGCAAAAAATTTGTGCTCATATCGGCCCGTATGTGGAAAAATAAACAAGTTATAAGGGTTCGAAGATGAGAATTTTTAACGTATAAATTTTCCTGCATGTAGTTATGATTTTTTTCCAAAGCACAACAAAATCCAACCTATATAAGTAGGCTATCATTTTAACCGTATGGACCTACAGAATAAAGATAAGGTGTCATTTTTACCGAAAAATGCACTGCGTAGAAACGGAAGCCCCCAAAAGTTACAAAATGAAATTTTTTCTTCTATTTTGTCGCACAATTAATTTTTTTTTTCCGTTTTGCCGTGGATTTTTTGGTAAAATTACTAATGTCACTGCAAAGTAGAATTGGTGACGCAAAAAATAAGCCATAATATGGAATTTTAGGTGCAAAATTGAAAGCGTTATGATTTTTAGAATGTGATGAGGAAAAAATGAAAATGCAAATACGGAAAAACCCTGCATCCTTAAAGGGTTAAATTCCATAATATGGCATAGCAATGATGCTTCACTAAACCACATTTATTAAAGGTGGAAAGGGCACGTCTACACTAATATCTGCAGTCCAGATTCATTTTGTCTTTAAATGTCCAGTAATAAGTGTAAAATAATGTGTGAAAGATCAGTCCTTCTCATGGATAAGACATTTCAGCTTTCATTAATTAACAATGAGTTATTGTTTGCATAAGACATCACAAGAAGCATATCATCTGTAATACCCCTTGTGCATTAGCTGTCACTCCCTTGCTTCCTGGCACTGCAAGTTTGATACAGATACTTCACAGTGGATTGCAAGGTCAGGCAGTAGCCTTGGCGAGCTAAACTCCCCGACCTCCGAATTAGAAACCTTCGAACAGTATGTTTCCTCCGCAGAAAACTGATGACAGGAATAAATTCTGAACCTTTTTTATCTTTACCTTGTTTGCAATGAAGCTACAGAAATAGCCAAGCACAGTTTTACAAAACTAAACATGTTGTGAAATCCTTAAAAAGGCTACTCCCATGAGAAACATTTATGGTATACCTCCAGGATATGCTGAAAAAAGTTTCATAAATGTGGGTCTTTAGAACAAGGGTGTTACATAAGCTGTGTAAAGCAGTCTTCTAAGGTGTTCCTGAACGCCTTCAGTAGCTGCAAGAATGCCCTCTGCCTTTGATCTCAAGATAGCTGAGGCTCCCAGAGGCAGGACCCGAATCTATTGCACATTTATGGCAGGGTCCCACATAGTGCATACACAGTGTATTTCACGCTGTGTGAATTTTTCTACACAGCAGGAGAGCGGACAGGATCGATATTCATATGCAGCCAATTTTCGACGTTAAAGGCGCAACTATACTTACTTCGGCGAGAGGGTTTTTTTCATCCTTAAACCCCCCTCAGTCCGGCTAGCCTTCGAACAAGTTTGTCTTTACCACGCCATCCAGGTACATGACACACCGTCAATCATTCACCTTCATATCCTCATCTGATAGCTCTTTCAAAGACCTTTCCAACGATACCTCATTTGTGTATCGTTGGAAAGGTCTTTGAAAAAGCTATCAGATGAGGATATGAAGGTGAATGATTGACGGTGTGTCATGTACCTGGATGGCGTGGTAAAGACAAACTTGTTCGAAGGCTAGCCGGACTGAGGGGGGTTTAAGGATGAAAAAAAACCTCTCGCCGAAGTAAGTAGAGTTGCGCCTTTAACGTAGAAAATTGGCTGCATATGAATATCGATCCTGTCCGCTCTCCTATATTTGTGTTTTTTTGCTTCTTCATTATATTATTCGGAGTGGCGAGTCACTTGCCGAGGAGGATTGATGCGGAGAAAGGACTGATATGAGAGATCACTGGTTGTATCTACGGGATTTCTAAAGTGTGTGAGTGGTTCCAGTAACCACTCACCAAGTGTAAGTGTGAACTTTATTCATTTAAAAGTGTTGCCAACTGAAGGATCAGTACACCACTCCCAACATTTTTTTTTCTTGTACTACTCTCTACATGTCTACACAGCAGGGAATCCTTTGCGTACTCTCCTATGAGCAGACCCACAGGGCTACCCACGACAGCCCAGTGTGTGCAGCAAGGTTTGGTGGTGGGCCCAGAGCGCCCATGTAACTGTGACACGCGGGGCCACCTCCAAACCTCATTGCGCACACAGGGCTGCCCCATGGTAGCTCATGTTGTCTGCTCAAAGAAGAATATGCAGTGTATTTTCCACTATGCAGTGGATTTCGCGCAGCATGAAATATGCTGAGTATATTCTATGTGTGATCCTACCCTTAGGCTAGGTTTCCACTTGGTTTTTTTTCTGGCAGTTTTTGGATATCTGCCACTGCAGTTTTTGAGCCAAGGCCAGAAGTGTATTCAAAAGGAATGGGAAATATAAAGGAATGACTTATACTTCTCCTCCCTTATGGATCCACTTCTGACTTTGGCTCAAAAACTGCAGTGTCAGATCTCCAAAAACTGTCAGAAAAAAACCAAGTGGAAACCTAGCCTAAGAGTATGTTCACATGTGCATAATCTACTGTGGGTATTCCACAATAGGAATTCAGCTTGTGGTCTATGTTGCTACTACTGACTTCAATGGGTCTGCAGCAAATCTGCTGCAGATTTTCTGCTGTGGTAAAATCCACAGCAGATTATGTACGTGTGAATTTACCCTATAGGTAACAAAATGAGCTGTGGAAAATGTTCAGCAAAATATGCATATGTAAACGTAACCTTAACCCCTTAAGGACTCAGACCATTTTGGCCTTAAGGACTCAGACAATTTAATTTTTACGTTTTCATTTTTTCCTCCTCGCCTTCTAAAAATCATAACTCTTTTATATTTTCATCCACAGACTAGTATGAGGGCTTGTTTTTTGCGCGACCAGTTGTCCTTTGTAATGACATCACTCATTATATCATAAAATGTATGGCGCAACCAAAAAACACTATTTTTGTGGGGAAATTAAAACGAAAAACGCAATTTTGCTAATTTTGGAAGGTTTTGTTTTCACGCCGTACAATTTCTGGTAAAAATGACATGTGTTCTTTATTCTGAGGGTCAATACGATTAAAATGATACCCATTATTATATACTTTTATATTATTGTTGCGCTTAAAAAAAATCACAAACTTTTTAACCAAATTAGTACGTTTATAATCCCTTTATTTTGATGACCTATAACTTTTTTATTTTTCCGTATAAGCGGCGGTATGGGGGCTCATTTTTTGCGCCATGATCTGTACTTTTTTTTGATACCACATTTGTATATAAAAACCTTTTAATACATTTTTTATAATTTTTTTTTTTTTATAAAATGTATTAAAAAAGTAGGAATTTTGGACTTTTTAAAAAATTTTTCATTCACGCCGTTCACCGTACGGGATCATTAACATTTTATTTTAATAGTTCGGACATTTACGCACGCGACGATACCAAATATGTCTATAAAAAATGTTTTTTACGCTTTTTGGGGGTAAATTAGGAAAAAACGGACGTTTTACTTTTTTATTGGGGGAGGGGATTTTTCACTTTTTTTTTACTTTTACTTTTACATTTTTTTTTACACTTGAATAGTCCCCATAGGGGACTATTCATAGCAATACCATGATTGCTAATACTGATCTGTTCTATGTATAGGACATAGAACAGATCAGTATTATCGGTCATCTCCTGCTCTGGTCTGCTCGATCACAGACCAGAGCAGGAGACGCCGGGAGCCACACGGAGGAAGGAGAGGGGACCTCCGTGCGGCGTTATGAATGATCGGATCTCCGCAGCAGCGCTGCGGGCGATCCGATCGTTCATTTTAATCGCGAACTGCCGCAGATGCCGGGATCTGTATTGATCCCGGCACCTGAGGGGTTAATGGCGGACGCCCGCGAGATCGCGGGCGTCGGCCATTGCCGGCGGGTCCCTGGCTGCGATCAGCAGCCGGGATCAGCCGCGCATGACACGGGCATCGCTCCGATGCCCGCGGTTATGCTCAGGACGTAAATGTACGTCCTGGTGCGTTAAGTACCACCTCACCAGGACGTACATTTACGTCCTGCGTCCTTAAGGGGTTAAAGAGTACCTGCACCTCGTGCATACGCCCTGCATCCCCGATCCTTAAGGACTCAGGGCGTACCTGTACCTCCTGAGCATTTCCAGTCCCCGCCGTACACCGAGTGGGGACCAGACCGGGATGCCTGCTGAAATCATTCAGCAGGCATCCCGGCACTTCACCGAGGAAGGTCCTGACCCTCCATATCGGCAATTGTGGCAGATCGCGGTAAATACAAACCGCTGATCTGCAGCGATTCCGGGTCATCTGGGTCACGTGCGACCCGATGACCCGGATAAGGATGGTGATCAGTGGTGTAGTGTACACCACCGATCACCAACCGTAATATACAGGGAGGTGGCAGTATTGCCACCCCCCCCCAGTACAGATGTGATTGTGCGCCGTAGTGACCGCACCAATCACAGTGTATGAGGAGGGGGGAGGAGAGCAGGAGCACAATGCTCCACTCTGATCAGCACCATTTTACATCTGGTGCTGATCAGAGCGGAGCTCCATCCTGTATCTCATTCCTCACAGTTCAAAAAGTGCCCCTGGCACAGCTGCGTTTAGGGACAGTTTTATATTAGGCAGGGAAAAAGTTTAGGAGGTAAAAAAAAAAATACATTTGTAATTAATTTTTTTTTCAGTGCACATCTGTAGGTGTCTGCGGGTCCGAAGCACCTTTAGCTGCGTGAACCGGGCCCTACAGGGTCACAGCGGTCTTTATTTTTTTAAAGTTTTTTCACCCTTTTTAGTTTATATATTTTTTCTGTTAGGGTAGGTCTAATTAGGTTAGGGCGGGTTAGGGAGGTAGTCTCGCACCACACCACATGCAACATATACACTAATAAGGTTTTTCCCACACACATACACACCCCCCATCCCCATTAGAGTAGGGAAATGGCCCGCAGGGCGTTTTCAGCAGAGTAGGCATATGCCATACTTGCCTCAGACACTGAAAGCGCCTCAGAGGACGAGGAAGACCCCACCTACCTTATTTCCTCATCCTCCTCATTATCTATATACTTCCATAGAAAGAAAACCAAAGCACATACCAGATCTGTTGAAAGCCGTTGATTCATTATTGAATAGCTTCAATTTCGGGGTAAGCGGGAGAGGGAGGGTGGGCCCGCAATGGGGGGGGGGGGGGGGGGGATATATGTGCCGATTACTCCACTTTTGACACGTGAAGCACTGCTATCCTAAGCCAACAGGGGTCAGCTCGTCTGAAGGTGTATAGGATCCAGCTTTTGCCATTAAGAGATCCACCTGTGTGAGCGGTGCCGAATAGAACTTGCTTTTGCTAAACTGAACCTCCTCATCATCTAGTTCTGATGATGAGCCACCAAGTCGGCGGAGACGCCGCCAAGCGAGGCCGCAAACCTCCTCTGCTCCTGACCCTGTGCCCCATGCTAATAAGAGTCCCCCTGGCGCTCATACTAGACAAGCCCCCCAGCCAAGTTTACCGGCGAACTTGACGTGATTCCTGAGTTTGTTGGCGACTCAGGAATCAAGATTGACATCGTCGGGTTCACTGAATTGGACTATTTCAGTTTTTCTTTCAGTGACGACTTTGTTAATCTGATGGTTGAGCAGATGGATCTGTACGCCCAACAGTTCGTCACCGCAAACCCGGGATCCATTTTAGCTAGGCCCGGTGGCTGGTTCCCAGTCAGTGCAGCCGAAATGAGGACGTTTTGGAGCCTCGTGCTGCATATGGGCCTAGTTAAAAAGCCAAAGGTCAGGCAATACTGGAGCGGTGACGTCCTCTATCAGACCCCGCTCTACAGTATGGCCATGACCCGTCCCCGATTCGAGGCCATTCGGAAATGTTTGCATTATGCTGATAATGCGGCATGTCCCCCCTCCCCCGAACTGATCCCGCATATGACAGCCTGTATAAAATCAGGCCGGTCATCAATCACTTCGGGGCCAAATTTTTTGAGGCCTATGTCTCTGGAAGGGAGGTCGCTATTGATGAGTCTCTCATCAGCTTTAAGGTGAGACTCAGCATCCGGCAATACATCCCTACCAAGCGAGCACGGTATGGCGTGAAGATGTATAAACTTTGCGAGAGTACCTCATTGTACACTTGCAAGTTTATGGTGTATGAGGGATGAGATTCCCATACTGAACCCCCAGAATGTCCGCCCACTCTGGGTGTTAGCGGGAAAATCGCTTGGGGCCTTTTGCACCCATTGCTAGATAAAAGTTACCACCTTTACCTGGATAACTTTTATACTAGTATCCCTCTCTTCACATCCCTCACCGCCAGATCCACGGTCGCTTGTGGGACAGTCCGGAAGAATCAAAGAGGCCTTCCTTCCTATCCCCTCCAAATTCCTATCCCCCGGGGTGAGTCCTGTGCCTTTTCCCATGAAAACCTGTTGCTGGTCAGGTATAAGCATAAGAGGGATGTCCTTATGCTGTCCACAATTCATGGGAATGGCAGCACCCCTGTCTCTGTACGAGGTACCGTGGGACCGGTCCTCAAGCCCGACTGTATTCTGGACTACAATCGGTATATGGGGGGAGTTGATCTTTCTGATCAACTCCTCAAGCCATATAACGCCATGCGGAAAACACGGGCATGGTACATAAAAGTTGCTGTCTACATGGTACAGGTTGCCATGTACAACTCTTTTGTACTGTCCCAGTACGCTGGCAACACAAAGACCTTCCTGGAGTTCCAAGAGGTAGTTCTAAAGGCCCTCATCTTTGGTGACTGCCAAGGAGCGGGTCAGAGCACCTCTGGAACTTCAGTGCCCCGGATCGTCCCCGGCCAACACTTTCCAACTGAGGTCCCCCACACTGGAAAGAAGGGACAATCCCAGAAAAAATGCAGAGTGTGTCGCAAGAGGGGAATTCGGTCACCACCACTCAATGCGACACTTGCCCCGATCATCCGGGCCTCTGCATTAAGGATTGCTTCAGTGGGTATCCTACTTCCATGGAGCACTACATTTTAATCCTTTTCCCTGATTTTAATTCCCCAGAATTCGACTCCAATGTATCAGTCCAGAGTACATTGTCCTCAAAATTTTAAAGCCAACCCCCCCCCCAAAAAAAATATATATATATTTTCCAATACCCCTGTTAATATCTTTTTTTTTTTTTTTCTCCCCAAAAAATGGGTCATGGGACACAAAGTCAACAGCATTGGGGGTTTGCAGTTTCCTCAAATGCGCAGCGCTCTCTCCCCACCTGAGCGGGGAGCGCATTTGAGGTAACAGAATATGGATGGCCACACACATCACATTCCCAGAATGATGATTCAGACCATAGGGTTTGGGGCGGGCATAATTTTTACTCATCACTCATCATTCTGTCATTTGGCATATCAGTACTTAAATTGCAATTTTCATACCCCCCCCTACACTTCATCCATTCCTGGAAAATAAATTTAGGGAACACCCGTCTGTTACAAATCTACACTTCCCTAGGGGGTATACTGTTTGCAATAGGCTCACATGTGGGTGTTCCTTTCTTGCATTTTCCTCTGAATGTATGTAACTGTTAGGTCCATAACAAACATCGGCCTCAAATGCGAAGAATTCTCACTCATGAGCTCTGTCGTATTTCCAGGCGACAATTCGGAGTCACATGTTAGTTGTTCCCAGAAATATGAAGCAGAGTATAGGTTGAAAATTGCAATTTTCAAAAGCTACCCTTCATCCATTCCTGGAAAATAAATTTAGGAAACACCCGTGCGTTCAAAATGTCCTCTTTAGCCCTATACCCATTCCTCAGGGTGGGTACTTCCTGTAATGGTGTCACATGTGGGTTTCATTTTTGTATTTTCCTCTGAATGTATGTAACCGTCAGCTACTGATATGCCATAGGCCTCAAATGCAAACAGACCTCTATGCCTTCTGAACCTTGTTGTGCGCCCATCCAGTACGTTACCCCATATGTGGATGTGTTTCCATAGTCAGGAGAAAAAGCCCTCCAAAATGTGTAACCCAATTGCTCCCATTACCCCTTGTAAAAATGTCAAAAAATTTGGTAACCCCAGCATTTTAGTGTAAAAAAATAAAAATTTTCAATTTACGGCCCACAGTTCAAAAAACCTGTGAGGAGGTGTAAGTACTCACTGTACCCCTTGTTACTTTCCTTGAGGGGTGTAGTTTCAAAATTGTGGCCACTTTTTTTTTAGATTTTATGTCAGAACCTCAACCATTGCAGTGCAAATCACCACTTTAGGCCTCAAATCTCATCGGTGCTGTCTCACTCCTAAGCCCTGTTTTGCACCTGCATAGTGCTTTCCCGCCTTATATGGAGTATTTTCTTATTCTGGAGAATTGAGCTACAAATTTTGTGGAGATTTTTTACTATTACTACTTGTAAAACTAAAAAAGTTTTGGTTAATACCAATAATTCAGTTTTAAAAATACATTTTTTCACTTTAACGGCACACTGTTTAAAAAACATGTGAGGTGTAAGTACTCACTATAACCCTTGTTACGTTCCTTGAAGGGGTATTTTCCAAAATGGTGTCGCACGTGTGGGGTTCTGCTGTTCTTGCACAGTGGGGGCTTTGTAAATGCACATGGCCCTTGACATTAATTCCAACAAACTTGTCACTCCAAAAGCCCAATGGCGCTCCTTCTATTCTAAGCATTGCAGTGCGCCCGCAGAGCACTTTACATCCACATATGGGGTATTTTCTTTCTCAGGAGAAATTGCACTACAAATTTTGGGGGCATTTTGCCCTATTACCCCATGTGACAATGAAACATTTGGGGTAACACTATCAATAAAGTGTGAAAAATCTAATTTCTAACTTTTACGGCCCTCTGTTAAAAAAATCTGTGAGGTGTAAGTACTCACTGTAACCCTTGTTACATCCCTGGAGGGGTCTAGTTTCCAAAATGGTGTCACATGTGGGGGGTTTCTGCTGTTCTGGCACCATGGGAGGTTTGTAAATGCACATAGCCCCCGACTTGTATTTCAGCAAAATTCTCTTTCCAAAAGTCCAATGGCGCTCCTTCTGTTCTGAGACCTGTAGTGCAGCAGCAGAGGACTTAACGTCCACATAGAGGCATTTTCTTAATTGGGAGAAACTGGGCTTCAAATTTTGGGGTCCATTGTGAAAAAGTAAAATTTGGGGTAACACCATAATTTTAGTGTTAAAAATCAAATTTTCCATCTTCACATTCAACTTCAAGGCAAAGTCGTCAAACACCTGTGAGGTTTTAAGGCTCACTATACCCCTTGTTACGTTCCCTGAAGGGTGTAGTTTCCAAAATAGTATGCCATGTGTTGTTGTTTTTTGCTGTTCTGGCACCATGGGAGCTTCCTAAATTCAACATGGCCCCCAAAAATAGACAGCAAAATTCGCTTTCAAAAATCCCACAGTTGCTCTTTCCCTCTTGAGCCATATTGTGAACCTGCAGAGCACTTTATGTCAACATATGAGGTATTTCCATACTTGAGAGAAATTGGGCTACAAATTTAGGGGGGCTTTTTCTCATAATACCACTTTTAAAAATGAAAAAAAAATGGGGTTACAAGAACATGTTAGTATAAAAAATGCAGATTTAGATTTTTCTCCTCCACTTTGCTGCTATTCTTGTGAAACACCTAAAGGGTTAAGAAACTTTCTGAATGTCCTTTTGAATACTTTGAGGGGTGTAGTTTCTATAATGGGGTCATTTATGGAGTATTTCTCACAGAAAGGCCCCTCAAATCCACTTCAAACTTAACTGGTCCCTGAAAAATTCAGATTTTGAAATTTTCGTGGAAATTTTGAAAATTGCTGCTGAACTTTGAAGCCCTCTGATGTCTTCCAAAAGTAATAACATGTAAACTTTATGATGCAGTCATAAAGTAGACATATTGTATATGTGAATCAAAATATAATTTATTTGGAATATCCATTTTCCTTACAAGCAGTTTCAAAGTTAGAAAAATGCTAGTAACAATGAAAATTTACCACTATGTTAAAGTAGAATATGTCACGAAAAAACAATCTCAGAATCAGAATAAAATGTAAAAGCATCCCAGTGGTCAGAATTGCAAAAAAGGTGAAAATAAGGGTTAAAAAAAATTCTGAGATTTAAAAAGCTGTGTATCTTACCTTCATTCTTGCTCACATAGTGCAATCTCCCGGCAGGAGAAAGTGGGCATTTCCCAGCAGGCATGACATCACTGAAGCCTGCTGGGGGACAACTTTTGCCCTTACATCGTTGCAGCGCTGTGATAAATAGAAGACCTCAAACTCTGTGCAGCAGCTTTAAGTCTGTGTATCTTTCAGTGAGGCTCTGTGCAGCTTTTAGTCTGAGCAGCTTTCAGTGAGGCTCTTTGCAGCTTTCAGTGAGGCTCTTTGCAACTGTCAATCAAGTTCAGTGCAGAGAAACACTTCCCGAGTTTGGGCTCCTGCCATTACAAGCAGGAGACCAAAATCTAAGATTTTGACTGGACAGAATGTGTTCTGGCCAAGAAGAGAAGTAAAGGTGGCTAGAAGTAAACAGCAGAAAAAACAACATAAAAGTTTTTAGTTTTTTTAATGGAAGCCAAAAGTTATTTAATTGGCATAAGGAATCAAATATTAACCCCTTAACGTTACACGTCCTGCGCCGGCTCCCGCGATATAGAGCGGGGTCACGCAGCTATCAACAGCCGGGACCCGCGGCTAATACCTTCCCGGCAGCTCAGTGGGGCTGATCGGGACCACCGCAGTGAAACCTTGGTGTCCCGATCAGCTGTTAGGACACGAGGAGGGTTCCTACCTGCCTAATTGTTGTCCGATCATCGATTCACTGCACCGTGCCAAAGATTAAGGCAGGAGCAGTGGAGCGCCGATAACACTGATCAATGCAATGCTATGGCATAGCACTGATCAGTGTCTGCAATCAATGTACTGCATGTTATAGTCCCCTATGGGGCTATAACATTGCAAAAAAAAAAGTGTAAACAAAATTGTTAATAAATGTGATTTAACCCCTTCCCTAATAAAAGTTTGAATCACTCCCCTTTTCCCATTTAACCCCTTAAGGACACATTTGTTTATTTTTATTATGGTTACATATTTTTATATGGAATTTGGGAAAAGGGGGGTGATTTAAACTTTTAATAAGGAAGGGGTTAATGGGTGTTTTTTTAAACTCTTCATTCAACTTTTTTTTTTACACTTTTAGTCCCCTTAGGGGACTTTCAGGAGGAATCATTAGATTCCTTATACAGATCAATGTGGCTTCATAGAACCACATTGTTCTGTGTGCTCTTCTCTTAATTGATAAATCCTGGCCCTGCCAGGCTTTATCATTCTCAGCGCAGCAGCCGGCATAGGACGAGAGATAAGCCCTCCAGCTACCTCAGTAGTGGATACCCCCCCCCCCCCGCGCAATTGCTCTGCGGGGGGGGGGGGGGGGGGGGGCGATCCACCCCACTGGACCACCAGGGAGCATTTAAATGTCCCTTTAGACGCCGCTGTCAACTTTGACAGCGGCGATCTAAAGGGTTAACAGCCAGCCTCTGCAATCGCGGAGCCCATGTAATACAACGTTTGCCGTCTTAGGATGGGTCGGCTCGTCATTAGACGGCAACCGATTAAAAAAAAAAAAACTATGTAAACTACGTAAATGAAAATAAATATGAACATATGTGCTATCTCCACGTGTGTAAATGTACGATCTATAAAAAAATATATCGTAAATTAAACCGCATGGTCAATGGCGTACACATAAAACAAATTCCAAAGTCCAAAAATGCATATTTCTGGTCACTTTTTATACCATAAAAAAATTTATAAAAAGTGATCAAAAAGTCAGATCACAACAAGAATGGTAACGAAAAAAACTATAGATCATGGTGCAAAAAATTAGCCCTCATACTGCCTCATACGTGGAAAAAAAATAAAATTATAGGGGTCAGAAGATGACAATTTTAAACGTATACATTTTCCTGCATGTAGTTATGAATTTTTCAAGAAGTGCGACAAAATCAAACCTATATAAGTAGGGTATCATTTTAATCGTATGGACCTACAGAATAATCATAAGGTGTCATTTTTACCGAAAAAATGTACTGCGTAGAAATGGAAGCCCCCAAAAGTTACAAAATGGTGGTTTTTTTTTTTCAATTTTGTCGCACAATGATTTTGTTGGGGGGGTTTTGACGTAGATTTTTGGTTATAATGACTGATGTCATTACTAAGTAGAATTGTTGGCGCAAAAAATAAGCCATCATTTTGGTCTGTATGTGCAAAATTGAAAGGGTTATGATTTTAAAAGCTGAGGAGGAAAAAACAAAAGTGCAAAAACAGAAAAACCCTGAATCCCCAAGGGGTTAAAATTCCTGTTTAATGCCAATGCCCATTCAAGTTGCATTTACACACACACAAGATCTGCTGCAGATTGGGAGATATAAAATCTGCAGTTGTAGATCCCAAACAAGATAAGTCTTATGTATTTTTGATTGTCTTATTTGCAAATGCGGTTTTTAGAACTGCAGATCTGCAATTGTCTAATGGTTTTTGTAGAATGTGTTCGAACTTTAGAAAATAACCCATCCTTAGTGTTTAAACAAGTGGCATCCTTAAGGGGTTGAAGGTCTATTCACACAATATTAACCATTCAGAAGGGTATGCTTGGTTAGGAAAAAATATGTCCTGGTTTATGGTCTTAAGAATTACATGTTGCACATTGTATGTCCACATTGTAGTGCATACTTAGAATTGCTATAGAATGATATTGTGATAAGAATGGCAGGTATTTTCTGTAGGTTCACACAAGTAATACCATAGTTAGTTTCTGCCTTGACATATGTCTACCTGAAGAGCTGGTCGATGGTACACTTGTCGCCTGAGTGTAATTGTTTTCCAGCAGTGGGCAGGAATTGTTGCTAACATGCTCCCGTTTTACTAGCAATTCTGCTGCATTTGGTAGAGGGTTTAGATGGCTTATTCCCAATTCCTCTTCTTGATCCTGCTGCCTTCTTAAAGCAACCTAGAAATAAAGTCATAGAATATATAAGAATGGCTAGTTCTGCCCTCTCTAAAGCTAAAGGTCATTGTCAGATACAGAGAAAGAAAAAAAAAACATTGCTTATTGGGATAATCAGTAAAAAAGTTCAAGTTAAACATCGAAATGAAATAAAAATTACACTACATAATACGACATGTCATATGGTTAAGGAATATTTACAAAGCATAATAAATGTAGTCATCAGTAACCAGCGATAATATAGGAACGAGCATCATGCATGTATGAACATCTATGTTTCAGTAGTTCTCTGGTTTAAAATGATGTCCTTTTGATATTGGTTGAATATTTTCAACAAAAGTTAATTTCCAGTATGCACGTGAAGAGTGCTGATTCTCGTCCTAGGGGATGATTTATTTCATTTTTGTTTGAATAAGATCTCTGTAGACCACAACTGATCCAACGGTTGTGTATCTGCCAGTTATTACCACAGAAAATTTGACACACTTAAAGGGACTGTCTCCCAGGACAAAAGGGATTGACTGCCCAGGACAACTACTTTCCATATGTCCTTTAGGAGTATATGGATGTCATAGAGTGGAATCTTCCCACTCAAGACCCCTCTTTAAAAGCCACAGTGGAGCTGCAATAAATGATGCATACAAGAAAACAAAAACAAAGCAAAAATTACAATCTAAGGACAATCTTTGGATAAGAACAAAGCCTATGCTTAAAGGAAAAGTTCCACTTAGAAAAATGCATCCCCTATCCAAAAGAAATGGGATATATATTTATATATGTTACCTAGGAAGCCATTTTATATATATATATATATACACACATGTATGTATGTATAAATTGAAGAAGGAAACGCAGCAACACTCTGGGCAGTGTAAACGGCATTCGGGTGATGTAGGTACATGGTCCCAGTTTGAGGGCCAGACGAAGTGTACAGAAAAAGACGACCATAGCACTCACAGATGAGGTGAGGAGTAGCTTTATTCCATCACAGCACGGCTGGTGACGTTTCAGCTACGCAATTACAGCCATTATCAAGCTTGCAAATGGGTCTAATCCCGTAGCCAAAACATCGCCAGCCGTGTTGTGATGGAATAAAGCTACTCCTCACCTCATCTGTGAGTGCTATGGTCGTCTTTTGTTTGCTCTCTCTCTCTATATATATATTAGGGCTGCATCAATTAATCGACGTTTTCGATAAAATTCGATAACAGGATTCGTTGTTGACGAATCCCGTTATCGAATAATCAGCCGATCCATTGTCCGGGTTCCAGCTGTGATAACACTGCTGCGGGAGCGCGGTAAGACGCTAGTCCGCACTGCCGCAGCCTCTGTTAAGTTAGTCTGGTCCCTGTCCCACCCTCCTCTACCCACTGCTCCCCAATCACGTGTGCGGCTGCTTCTCTGAACTCCTCCCCCTCCTCCAGCTGCTTGTGGACGCTCTACACTTATGGAGCCTCAGCCTGCTGTGAAGGACCCCGTACCACTACCGCCAGTAGGACAGTTTCCTGCAGTTTAATGCGCCCTGCCCCTGTTACTGCCGCATTGCTTATTGACACACACATGGGGGGTATCTGCAGAGCATTGCACCCTAGTGTCATCTACAGACACTAGGATATAATGCTCTGCACATACCCCCATGTGTACAGTAGTGTAAGTGTGTACTACATGCATACTGCTATACATATGGTAGTATGTGCAGAGCATTGCATCCTAGTGTCTGTACTACAGACACAGGGGTGCAATGCTCTGCATATACCCCTATGTGTATAGCAGTGTGTGCAGAGCATTGCACCCCAGTGTCTGTAGTACAGACACTAGGATGCAATGCTCTGCACATACTACCATGTGTATAGCAGTGTGCATGTAGTACACACTTACACTACTATATATATGGGGGTATGTGCAGAGCATTGCATACTAGTGTCTTTACTACAGGCATAAGGATGCAACGCTCTGCATATACCCCTATGTGTATATCGGTAAGCAGTGCACACCACTTTACCCGTGGGG
This sequence comes from Hyla sarda, assembly GCF_029499605.1. Lineage (NCBI taxonomy): Eukaryota > Metazoa > Chordata > Amphibia > Anura > Hylidae > Hyla > Hyla sarda. The sequence continues at coordinate 362,319,827 of NC_079189.1, forward strand.
GTTTGTGCAGAGCATTCCACCCTTGTGTCTGTAGTACAGACACAAGGGTGCAATGCTCTGCACATACCCCCATTGGTAAAACAGAGGGTATGTAGTACATATACACTGCTATACACATGGGGGCGTGCAGAGCATTGCACCCTTGTGTCTGTACTACAGACATGGGTGGGGTGCAATGCTCTAAAGTCTGCAAATACCCCCATGTGTATAGGAGTGCTATAAAAAAAAGTGTAAAGTAAAAAGCAATTAAATGTAAATAAACCGCCCCTCCCCCATAAAATCTTATACAAAAATCGTTAAAAAAAATAAAAATACATATCTGATACTGCCGCATGGCTAATTGTCTGATCTATTAAAATTAAATATTAGTAAATCATTAACATTTTATTTTAATAGTTCAGACAGTTACCCATGCAGCAGTATCAAATTTACGCTGGTTTCTGTACAGGATCATTAATAATGACCCTGTATAGCAACCGGAGTAAACTTAAAAAAAAAAAGTCAAAACTTGCTGTTGTTTGGTCACATCACATGCTAGAATACTTTTGATATGGCCATTGTACATAATTCTTCAAGTAGAATCAGCTGGACCCCTTATTTTGGCATTCGATAAATTGTTAGTCGACAACTAATCAATTATTAAAATAATTGTTAGCTGAAGCCCTAATATGTATAACCATACACACTAAATGTTACCTGGGCAGCCATAACGCGTTGTCTCTCAGCAATCAGGCTGCACTTTCTGCACTGGCAGTCTCTCCACATACAGAAGCGCTTGTGACCCTTTAAAGGCGATGAATAGCCATGGTTCCTACAACGGGCACACTTAGGTAAGCGTGGAGTCTTCTTTCCATTGCCCCCTGAAGCGACAGAGCTCTGAGCCTTGTTAAATGGCTCTCCGTTGTTAGGCATCCTGTTTCTTCAAACCTAGAAAGATCTGAAAGGTGAAACAAAACTAGTCTCACTATAAGTCGTAGTTCAGTTAGGGAAAAAAAATTGTCAACATAAGGAATGCTGTGTGATTTGTGTGGGAGAACACCGAAAAGCAGGGAACAAATCACCAATGCTTTCAATATCCCTCCCACAATCTTACACAAAAGCTCAGAAACTATATTGTGAAAATGTGGTGCACTTGTATAGTTAAAGGGGTATTCCCATCTCAACTATCATAGGTAAACCTGCAGGGTACGAAAAGTTAAAAGGCATTCATTTAGAAAATACACCCCCCCCCTCCCTCCTGATGAGCAAAGTTAGAGGACTAGTGATGGGGAAAATCAGAGGAGGGAACATGAGACAATAAAAGGAGGGGAGATAGAGATGGGCACAATTAGAGATGGGGAGATGGGCAAAATCACAGGAGTGGAGATGGGCACAATCAGAGGCGGGGAGATAGGAACAATCAGAGGGGAGATGGGGACTATAGTGGAGATGGGGACTATCAGAGGAGGGGAGATGAGAAAATCAGAGGAGGGGAGATGAGAAAATCAGAGGAGGGGAGATGAGAAAATCAGAGGAGGGGAGATAGGGACAATCAGAGGAGGGGTGATGGGCACAATCAGAGGAGGGGAGATAGGGAATATAGTGGAGATGGGGACTGTAGTGGAGATGGGGACTATCAGGGGAGGGGAGATGAGAAAATCAGAGGAGGGGAGATAGGGACAATCAGAGGAGGGGTGATGGGCACAATCAGAGGAAGGGAGATGGGGAATATAGTGGAGATGGGGACTGTAGTGGAGATGGGGACTATCAGAGGAGGAGGGATGAGAAAATCAGAGGAGGGGAGATGAGACAATAAAAGGAGGGGAGATGGGGAAAATCAGAGGAGAGGTGAGGGGCACAATCGGAGGAGGGGAGATAGGGAATATAGTGGAGATGGGGACTATCAGGGGAGGAGAGATGAGAAAATCAGAGGAGGGGAGATAGGGACAATCAGAGGAGGGGTGATGGGCACAATCAGAGGAGGGGTGATGGGCCCAATCAGAGGAGGGGTGATGGGGAATATAGTGGAGATGGGGACTGTAGTGGAGATGGGGACTATCAGAGGAGGGGAGATGAGAAAATAAGAGGTGGGGAGATGAGAAAATCAGAGGAGGGGAGATGGGCACAATCAGAGGAGGGGAGATAGGGAATAAAGTGGAGATGGGGACTGTAGTGGAGATGGGGACTATCAGAGGAGGGGAGATGAGAAAATCAGAGGTGGGGAGATGGGCACAATCAGAGGGGAGATAGAAACAATCAGAGGAGGGGAGATAGGGAATATAGTTGAGATGGGGACTATAGTGGAGATCGGGACTATCAGAGGAGGGGAGATGAGAAAATCAGAGGAGGGGAGATGAGACAATAAAAGGAGGGGAGATGGGCACAATCAGAGGGGAGATGGGCACAATCACAGGAGGGAAGATGAGACAATAAATGGAGGGGAGATGTGGAAAATTAGAGGAGGGATGAGGGGCACAATCGGAGGAGGGGAGATAGGGAATATAGTGGAGATAGGGAATATAGTGGAGATGGGGACTATCAGAGGAGGGGAGATGGGGAAATCCTTGGAGGGAAGATGGGGACAGAAGAAAGCATATGGGATAGTAACAGTAGGAGAGATAGTGACAGAGCAATGGATAAAGGCAGTTGGAGACAGAGCTGGGCAGAATGGGACAAATCAGAGGACACAACCAGATGGAGACAGAGCAGAAGACATGCTGATCTACTGCAATTTTCACACACATCAATTTCTAGAGGTCTAAAAAAAAGGAGAAAACATCCAATGAGCAGCAATTGTGTGAAAGAAAATGCCTTGTTGAAGTCAGAGTTGAATGGGCAGACTGATTTGAGGCAAAGGAAACAGTAACGTAACTTAACCCCTTGGGGACGGAGGGTTTTTCTGGTTTTTGCACTTTGGTTTTTTCCTCCTCACCTTTTAAAAATCATAACCCTTTCAATTTATTTTACACCTACAGACTCATATGATGGCTTTTTTTATTTTTATTTTTTTTGACCCCTACAACTTTTTTATTTTTCTGTGTAGGGGTCGGTATGAGGGCTAATTTTTTGCATCGTGATCTGACGTTTTTATCGGTACCATTTTTGTTTTGATCTGACTTTTTGGAATTTTTTTGCACATACGGCATTGACCGTGCGGTTTAAATAACAATATATTTTTATAGTTCGGACAATTATGCACGCGGCAATACTACATATGTTTATTTTTTAAATGGGAAAAGGGGGGGTTATTCAAACTTTTATTACGGGAGAGGTTAAATGATCTTTGATAAACTGAGGTAGGAAGGGTCCGGCACATGCAAGACTAGGGCGGTATGGAGGAACAAGGGAAGGTGGCGATGCGGGCTAGGTACAGGTTACATAGTTACATAGTTAGTATGGTTGAAAAAAGACATATGTCCATCAAGTTCAACCAGGGAATTGAAGGGTAGGGGTGTGGCGCGATATTGGGGAAGGGATGGGATTTTATATTTCTTCATAAGCATTAATGTTATTTTGTTCCAGGAATGTATCTAATCCAGTTTTAAAGCTGTTAATTTTTCCTGCTGTGACCAGTTCCTGAGGTAGACTGTTCCATAAGTTCACAGTTCTCATGGTAAAGAAGGCGTGCCGCCCCTTGAGACTAAACTTTTTCTTCTCCAGACAGAGGGAGTGCCCCCTCGTCCTTTGGGGGGGTTTAACCTGGAACAGTTTTTCTCCATATTTTTTGTATGGGCCATTAATATACTTATATACATTTATCATATCCCCCCTTAAACGTCTCTTCTCAAGACGTTTAAGCGGGGATATGATAAATGTATATAAGGCAGTGCAAATCACGGCAAGTACAAGGTATACAAAAGAAGAATCCAAAGAAGATTGCACTCACCTTCCACAAATTTATTCAAAGGAGTGTAGGCACACCGGGTGTGCCCCTGCCTTCGCTATTGTATGCCTACACTACTTTGAATAAATTTGTGTATGATGAGATGAGTGCAATCTTCTTTGGACTCTTCTTTTGTTAAATGATCTTTATTAACTTTTTAATAAACTCCGCATTATAGAAAGGGAGTGGGCGCATTATAATCAAGGTATGCAGAATACCATCTCTGAACACAAAACACATTATACCTTGAAGCAGATGGGCTACAGTGGCAGAAGGCAACACTAGGAGCCACTCCTCAGCTAAGAACAGGAAACTGAGGCTATAATTCACCACAATTGGAAAATGAAAAACTGAAAGAACACATTGTTGCTGCCCATGTCCATCCCTATATGATCACATTGCATCCATCTTCATATGGCTACTTCCAGCAGAGGATAATGCACCATGTCACATACCTGACATAATCTGAAGCTGGTTTCTTAAACATGACAATGAGGTCAATGTACTCGAATGGCCACCACAGTCACAAGATCTCTATCCAATAGAAAACCTTTGGGATGTGGTGAAAAGGATGATTCACAAATCTGCAGCAACTATCGTACATTATGACATTATGTCTCTATGGACCAAAATCCCTAAAGACATTTATCAGCAACTTGTAGAAAGTTTGCCATTAAAAATGAAGGCAAAAGGGAGTAAAACCCGGCATCAGCAAAGTGTATCTAATAACAGGGCAAGTGAGTGTATACATACAGTACACAGAGTGCATGTATATTACTCAAAATATTGCAAATTAAAAACATTTTTAAAGGGCTTAAATTGTTAAGTACTAAAACATAGTTGGGTTTCATCATAATTGTACTGATCCGCAAAATTAAATATGTAACTCAGGCCACAGAAAAAAGCACAAAATACCTAAAATATGATACCAGTGGTACAACTGCAGTTTATTTCTCAACCCCTATAAAAAAATTATATAAGCTAATGATATGTACTCCACAATGGTGTCATTCTGTCATCGACCGAAAAATAAAAGTCATGGATTTCAAAATGCAACTATGAAAAAAACAATTAAAAAAAAAAAGTGCCTTGAATAGGGGATAAGATGTCTGTTCGCAGGGGGTCCCAGCGGGACTCGGCTCCATGCCTGTTGACGGGCGACCACAGAACTCTGTGTTTATTTTAGCCATATGCTTTTTCTGTTATTTATTGATAGCTGTGAAAAATAATTACTGGTAGTAATACTATAGGACGGTGGTTCTTAACCTGGGTTCGATCGAACCCCAGGGGTTTGATGAGTCAGTCCCGGGGGTTCGGCGGGGGAGGTCGCAACAGGACAGGCAAACCAAGCAATTGCTTGAGGCCCCGAGCTGGCCCAGGGCCCAGAGCAGAGCCGTGTTTGCCGGCAATTCCCCCCATCACTATTAATTCCCTGCGGCCCCGCGTTAAGCTTAAAAACGCAGGGTCGCCGGGACATAGCGCACACCGGGACGTCACTGACGTCCCGTGCGTGCGCCCATGCAAATGAAGGCGCCGAGGACCGGAGGATAGAGAAGGAGGAAGACACGCACTGGCCAGGTTGGTAGCGGCATGTCATCTGCGGTGCTCCGACCACCGCTCCGTCTATAGCAGCAGGTCTCGGGACCGGAGCGCCGAAGTGGGCAATACACAGCCATACAGCATCCAGCCATACACTGTATGTCTGTGGGGGAACACTGCCTACATCAGTGGTCTTCAACCTGTGGACCTCCAGATGTTGCAAAACTACAACTCCCAGCATGCCCGGACAGCCGTTGGCTGTCCGGGCTTGCTGGGAGTTGTAGTTTTGCAACATCTGGAGGTCCGCAGGTTGAAGACCACTGGCCTGAATAATGTGGGGGAACAATGCCTGCCTAATGTGGGGGAGCACTGCCAGCTTAAAGGACATCTGCAGCGTTACAAACACTTATGTCCTTTAATGTGGAGGAACACTGTCTGCCTAATGTGGGGGAACACTGCCTGCCTAATGTGGGAGAACACTCCCTGCCTAATGTGGGGGAAAACTGCCTGCCTAATGTGGGAGAACACTTCCTGCCTAATGTGGGAGAACACTTCCTGCCTAATGTGGGAGAACACTCCCTGCCTAATGTGGGGGAACACTGCCTGCCTAATGTGGGAGAACACTTCCTGCCTAATGTGGGGGAACACTGCCTGCCTAATGTGGGAGAACACTTCCTGCCTAATGTGGGGGAACACTGCCTGCCTAATGTGGGAGAACACTTCCTGCCTAATGTGGGAGAACACTTCCTGCCTAATGTGGTGGAACACTGCCTGCCTAATGTGGGAGAACACTTCCTGCCTAATGTGGGGGAACACTGCCTGCCTAATGTGGGGGAACACTGCCTGCCTAATGTGGGGGAACACTGCCTGCCTAATGTGGGAGAACACTTTCTGCCTAATGTGGGGGAACACTGCCTGCCTAATGTGGGGGAACACTGCCTGCCTAATGTGGGGGAACACTGGATGCCTAATGTGGGGGAACACTGCCTGCATAATATGAAGGAACACTGCCTGCCTTATGTGGGGGAACACTGCCTGCCTAATGTGGGGGAACACTGCCTGCCTAATGTGGGGGAACACTGCCTGCCTAATGTGGCGGAACACTGCCAGCTTAATGTGGAGGAACACTGCCTGCCTAATATGGGGGAACTCTGTCTGCCTAATGTGGGGGAACACTGCATGCGCCTAATGTGTGGGGGAACACTGCCTGCGCCTAATGTGTCTTAATGGTTTTATTCATTTTGTGCACCTATGTATAAATATATACTTAAATATATACCACCTATGTTTTGAATTTGAAAAAAATCATATTTTATTTTTCCAATTAAGAAGGGTTTGGTGAATGCGCATATGAAACTGGTGGGGTTCAGTACCTATTATATTTATTATATAGGAAGACATGCAAGAACTTTATTAGCCTTCCCTGTGCTGACTTTGCAGTTCTCTCTAAAACCATACTAATAAAGGCTTTACACATAGGGCAACCCGTATCCCACCCCTGAACATAGATAGTATACTAGATATCAGATGGCATTTTACTAGTCAGATAAAGAAAGTTACATATGAAGGATTGATAGCTTTATGCATAACACTAGTCTGTTATGTAGACAAGTGGAATTGGAGCCTCTCTGTAACAAATGTGTTTTGCAATACTTTGTTATGTTCTACTTTATTAATAAAATAAAACATACAGTGGAGTTGTTGTTTACAGTATGCATGGAGTGGCATGTCAGCATGCACTGTCTATGGGAGAGTGTACCCCCTTGTGTGTGCCCATGATAATGCCCGATGTATATGCTTAATATGGCCATCACAACAAGGTCAGGCGCTTTTCTAGGCAAACAAGCTAAATACAGCAAAACACCTTATATGAACAGGGACTTACTGTAAATTTAACACAACATCAAAGGGCAGTACAGTGATCCCTCAACCTACAATGGCCTCAACATACAATAGTTTCAACATACAATGGTCTTTTCTGGACCATTGTAACTTGAAACCAGACTCAACATACAATACTACGGACAGTCCAGATCTGTGAAACATGTCAATGACTGGAAGAACCGACCAATCAGAATGGGCATTCGCTGGTAAAACACCTGTATTACTGAAGCGTATGCACTGACTGATGTCTGGTAGCGCCCCCTACAGTACAGGGAGGTATTACATGTTCTGTACACTTTACCTGTACCAGGGTTACCTGCTCCTTTTGACACAAGGTAAGGGCGACTCCATGTTACTTTTTTAGGACATTGCGGGTTCTGTACAGGACCCTGAAGAAACTTCTGTCCTCTACATAGACCAGTGTTTCCCAAGCAGGGTGCCCCCAGCTGTCGCAAAACTACAACTCCCAGCATGCCCGGACAGCCTTTGGCTGTCCCAATCATGCTGGGAGTTGTAGTTTTGCGACAGCTGGAGGCTCCCTGCTTGGGAAACACTGACATAGACAGTGATTACAGCTTCCAGCAGATCTTTATTACTTTTATATGTAAGGATTTGCTGTATCTATATTAGTTATCTACTAAGTTTTCTTTAATCCTCACTTTTTTCCTATTTTTTTGATTACATTTTGGTGGCTTCAGAACCAATTACCAGGTTTCCATAGAGTTCTGGTCTCAACATACAATGGTTTCAACATACAATGGTCATCCTGGAACCAATTAATATTGTAACTTGAGGGAACACTGTATATTAAAGGACATCTGCAGCGTTACAAACACTTATCCCCTATCCTCAAGATAGGGGATAAGTGTTTGATCGCGGGGGACCGAACGCTGGGGCCCCCGGCGATCTTCTGTACGGGACCGCGGCATGATGTCGCGGCCGGCACGTCTCCTCCATACATCTCTATGGGAGAGGCGGGGAGGCAGCATTCGTGCCTCCCCGCATCCCCCATAGAACTGTATGGGGACGGGGAGGAGACGGGGCGTCACCGTTGACTTCTAGGTCGACGCTACGTGCCTTAGTGCTCACCATGAGCGCTTATAGTGGCGCCCCGTTAGGGTGATCAGGGGGGGTCCCAGCGGTCAGACCCCCCGCGATCAAACACTTATCCCCTATCCTATGGATAGGGGATAAGTGTAATGCCGCTGCAGTTGTCCTTTAAAATCAATTACAGAGAGCCTCTCCCTAAAAAGAGTCTGTTTTGTACAAACCAACCAATCAGACTTCGATAAGCAGGATTAAAAACAAAACAAAGTGATGGGTTGCTATGGCAACAATGTGGTAATAGTCATAGAACAGTTATTAGGCATCAGGCCCCCTGTGCAGAGAAAAAGTTGACCAGTTACCAATAGCAACCATTGCTACTTAAAATAAATAAATAAAAAAAGGCCTCTGAAAAATAAAAAAGCAATCTGATTGGTTGCTTTGGGAAACTAGTCCAATTTTCCTCAACCCTTGGATCTGGATAAATGTCCCCCATGTGTCTAGAATCTTGTGTCGGTTTTCTAATAACAGAAATCTCTGAGCAGTGCTAAAGGGGCTTACACCTCCTTAGAAATAAACATCATAGTGGGAACTGCATGTATAGTTTTATAGTGTTAAATGTCAGTACTAAAACCAGAGGCCTGAGGACAGTGAAGAGGAAGCCAGTGAGTTTTTACATTTATGTTCTTAATCCTTTGTAGTGAGCAAAGTGTCATTCACCCCAATCTATCAATCCCAAAGCTGCAGACTGGCCAGGAATCCACTATCACGATATGAATAGGGACATGTGCTGCACGATATGAATAAGGATGTCTGTTATAAGCTGCTGCAGATCTCCAGCTCAAGCCCAAGGCAAAGTCTTGCGGCCATTCCAGGTCTCTTCTCCAAAATGGATGCTCTGCGTCTCTGTCCCCCAACCTGTAGCACAACTACACACTACAGCCGCAGGTAGGCAAGGCATGATGGGAGTTGTCATTTTGCAGAAGTGCCCCACACCGCCTATATAAAGTAGGTCACCCCTGCCAAACCATTGTCCAGAACTAAGGAAATAGCTGTAAGTAAATATTTTGGAGCATGGTGTACTAACGCTAGATGGCACACGTGCCCGTCCACTGGTGCCAGTAATACTCACCCCCTGCACGGGTGACAGTAATCTTCACTAGCTGCGGTTCCTTCCTAGGGTTGGCTTCACACTGCGCGGGATACAGGCGGTGCCGCTCCTCTGCGTGTTCCATTGGCGGACAGCGGGGGTGGGGCAGGTACGTGCAGTCTCGTGCCCCAATGGCGGCCGTTATGTGGAGCGGTTCAAATATTTACCTCATCTGCTACTTTGTGTTACGTGTTGTTGTGATAATTGCCCCGCCAGTAGCCAACAACATGGCTATACATGTATACAGTAAGGCGTGCTCGGGCACAGAATAAACCACCAGTGTGTTCCCTGACACATCACTCATTGCTCACCATATAATGCCAGTAGGGCACCGGGCACACTCCTTTTGTGTCACATGGAGGCCATTGTGTGGTGCAATATCAAACTTTCATGAAAATTAAGGGGCACAGACTATATTTTTTTAAACTTTTTTATCAAATTACAGAGCAGAGGCCACAAGTACAGCCCTCTCCCCAGCATAAAACCGACAATATTTGATTATGGGTATAGGAAGGTTTTAGGGAGTTTTGGGAAAGGTCAAGATGGTGGGCATAGGTGTCAGTGAGACCTTAAAGAGGGCATGGCTGTCATCATCCATGTGAACCCATCCTTCACAGATTCCCCCTCATCCCATTCACCAGCTGGCAGTGGGGTTCATTTCAGCACCCCAAAAGCTAATAGGCACATAGACTGCCAACAGGGGGGCGGTCACCACCACTTAGTTCTCAAGGGAGAGAGTGCCCAGGTTTATGCCCCACTGCCAGCAGAGTAGTGATGGTCTACTGGTCGAAATGTCAGTCAAAGATACGGTGATGTCTAGGTGACCGCACTGTTGACAGAAACTTGACAGGGCACCTGTAGCTGCTAAACAGTATGGGATGGGGTTGCTAGGTGACAGATGTTGAAGATGGTGCAGGTCCTCTTTAGAGACCTAAGGTGATAAGTGTCAGGGAAAGTGTGGACAGGGTTATGAATATAAAAAACAGGCCAGGTAAGGCCACTTCACATATGCCCAGCGATCCGGTGGCATTTTCTTCTGGTGCTGTAGAAAATCTCAGGAGGAAATCTGGTGGAAGGACTAATCCTATTTATTTTTATCAGTCAGTTCACATTTATCCAGCACATCAAGTTGATGCTGGATCGCCGGACACACTGCGTGGCGCCCAACGTGGTAATGAGTCTTGCAGTGTTCCCAAGTCCAGCCTGGAGAAATAAGGGCACCAGACCCTAGACTACAGATGCCAATGAATGGACTTTGTCATCAGTTGCAGCCAGTTTCAGGCTGGGTTCACTGAGCTGAATTGCTGGATATATGTGAACCCGGCCTAGAGTATTGTCAGAATCAGTTTTGGAGTATATTTATGTTCAGAAATAGTGATGAGCGGCATAGGCCATATTTGAATTCGAGATATTTCGTGAATATATGGACGAATATTCGTCATATATTCGCGAAATTCGCATATTCGTTATATTAGTTTTTTTATGCGCATGTGTGAAAATGTATTGGCATATGTGAAAATTTTTGCAAGTATTCTGCCCTCCCTTCTTTAACCTCTTAAGGACCAAGGACGTACTGGTACGTCCTTGGTCCTGCTCCCCTGATATAACGCGGGGTTACACGGTAACCCCGCATCATATCACGGCGGGCCCGGCGTCATAGTGAAGCCGGGAACCGCCGCTAATAGCGCGCAGCGCCGATCGCGGCGCCGCGCGCTATTAACCCTTTAGCTGAAAGTGAAAGCTGCCGGTTAACTCAGTGGGCTGTTCGGGATAGCCGCGGCGAACAGGACAGCGGGAGGGCCCCTACCTGCCTCCTCGCTGTCCGATCGCCTAATGACTGCTCAGTGCCTGAGATCCAGGCATGGGCAGTCAAGCGGCAGAATCGTTGATCACTGGTTTCCTATGAGAAACCAGTGATCAATGATGAAGATCAGTGTGTGCAGTGTTATAGGTCCCTATGGGAGCTATAACACTGCAAAAAAAAGTGGAAAAAAAAAGTGAATGAATATCATTTAACTCCTTCCCTATTAAAAGTTTGAATCACCCCCCTTTTCCCATAAAAAAAAAATAACACAGTGTAAATAAAAATAAAAATAAACATATATGGTATCACCGCGTGCGGAAATGTCCGAATTATAAAAATATATCATTAATTAACCCGCTCGGTCAATGGCGTGCGTGCAAAAAAAGTTCCAAAGTCCAAAATAGTGCATTTTTGGATATAATTTGGATATAATTTAAAAATGAATAAAAAGCGATCAATAAGTCCTATCAATGCAAAAATGGTACCGTTAAAAACTTCAGATCACGGTGCAAAAAATGAGCCCTCATACTGCCCCATATACGGAAAAATAAAAAAGTTATAGGGGTCAGAAGATGACAATTTTAAACGTATTAATTTTCCTGCATGTAGTTATGATTTTTTCCAGAAGTCCGACAAAATCAAACCTATATAAGTAGGGTATCATTTTAATCATATGGACCTTCAGAATAAAGATAAGGTGTCATTTTTACCGAAAAATGTACTACGTAGGAACGGAAGCCCCCAAAAGTTACAAAACGGCGATTTTCTTTCAATTTTGTCTCACAATGATTTTTTTTCCGTTTCACCGTAGATTTTTGGGCAAAATGACTGATGTCATTACAAAGTAGAATTGGTGGCGCAAAATATAAGCCATCATATGGACTTTTAGGTACAAAATTGAAAGAGTTATGATTTTTTAAAGGCAAGGAGCAAAAAACGAAAATGCAAAAATGGAAAAACCCCCGGTCCTTAAGGGATTAATGGTATAGATAACTAAAGGGCTAGTGCATTAACTCAGTGATTTTTTGCCCATTGAGACCAATAGGCCCAATGTGGTCTATGGGGATCTCACAGTATGTAAAAATGTAAGATAAGCAGGAGGGTCTTGGCAGTAAAGTTGATGGGAGACTGTGTGGTGCTTTGAGGAGTGCTGGGGTGTTACAGTGTTGTGGTTAAACTTTACTTTCCTGAAAAAGCTGCTGAGTTGCCCATAGCAACCAATCAGATCGCTTCTTTCATTTTTCACAAGGCCTCTGCAAAATGAAAGAAGCGATCTGATTGGTTGCTATGGGCAACTGGACAACTTTTCCTTTGCACAGGTTTTGATAAATCTCCCCCTATGGGGGAGATTTATCAAAACCTGTCCAGAGGAAAAGCTTCTGAGTTGCGCATAGCCACCCCGCACGGTCTCCCATCCACTGTACTGCCAAGACCCTCCTGCTTATCTTACAGTTTTACATACCATGAGATCCCCCAAGAACCACAATGGGCCTATTGGTTTCAATGGGCAAAAAATCACAGAGTTAATGCACTAGTGCAGTGGTCTCCAACCTGCGGACCTCCAGATGTTGCAAAACTACAACTCCCTGCATGCCCGGACATGCTGGGAGTTGTAGTTTTGCAACATCTGGAGGTCCGCAGGTTGGAGACCACTGCACTAGTCCATTAGTTCCCTATACCATTAAAGAAGGGAGGGATCAATATTCGCGAATATGCGCATATGCGGAGCAGACAGGGATGATCAGTGATCACTGTGATGTGTACTGTGAACAAAAAAAAAGCGAATATTCGTAATTGCGAATATATAGTGCTATATTCGCGAATTCGTGAATATGCGATATTCGCGATTATAATTCGAATTGCGAATATTCGCAAGCAACACTATTCAGAAAGGGCAGAAAGAATGTTTCCAAACCTAAGTGTCTTTTGTTATAACATTCATGGGTTATATATAATTATATATTGGATGTGATTGTAAGGAGGAATGGTGGTATGCCCATATTGAGCCAAAGTCCGCTGGAGAATTTTCACAGGTTCACATCCTGAGCCTAAATACATCACACTACATCCCATAGTTCTTCAATGGTGCATCTTGCAATGGAGGAATATTTGTTGTGCCCTTGTGGTTGCCACTTCACTAGAGGCCCAACACTTCACTGTGCGTGGTCAGACTGTCCAACAGACAATGTACAGCCAATTGAGGGATTTCACTTGCTTCTCTTGTTCCAATTACTGTTTTATTTAAACATTGTTTTGTTTTAGATTCTCCCTCAAATATTATATTTCGTAAATATGCCCAAAGACGTAAGCCCTATATAAAGCAGTGTTATCATTGTGCCACTAGATGTCGCTATGGTACTAAAAGTATCTTAACAAACTTGGTTTTTAAGCAAGACAATATAACAAATGGTTTGGAAATCTTTAAAAATGTATTTTCTGTAGGATTGGAGGGGGTCTGACTCTCCACAATCAGCTGTTTAAAGGGGCTTGCCCCAATTTTTGTTTGTCAGGCAAATCTTTGTAGTTCAATAGCAACTGTGCCTTGTATTGCAGCTCAGCCCAATTCACGTCAATGATCTTTCGTAAACTGTAATCCCAGGCCCCTTTATTATTTACAATTGTACCCATTGAGAAAGGGGAGGGACCCTAAATGTCATTGACCTGTACAGGCGCCATCTATCTTGACAGTGTCTCTGTAGCTGATATGTGTATTATGTTTGGACTGAGAATGGAAGACTTGCTATAAGCGGTGACTATATGCCTCTAATATTTGATTCTTTTGTATGCATAAGTTTGAAAGTTTGGAACAGTAACTAATGGAGTTCTGTGTGTTAATATTTGCGCACATATGTAAGCGGGGTGGAAAGACCACCCCACACTGTTATTGAAGTATTACTGTCAGTAAGATCAGTGCTGAGACCCTCTTCCGATCGTTAGTTATTGCAGGGTGAAGCATGTGGCTATGCGCTTCACTACCCAGCTTGGTAAGGCTGGGTTCACACTACGTTTTCTCCCATACGGGAGCGCATACGGTGACATACGGGAGCGCAAGCTTTTAGCTCCCCCCTGCCGTATGCGCTCCCGTATGGGAGAAAACGTAGTGTGAACCCAGCCTAAGCAGGCCAACTTTACAGGAGAAATCTCCTACACTGAGCAAGGAGCCGGGGAGTGAAGCACACTACTCCAACATGTCTGAGTGACACATCAAAAGTTCTTTTAATTGACAGCAACGCTTTAAGGTACTATCTAGTAATATGGTGGCCCCTGGAATTTCATTAAAATGCCTTACTGCTTGTAGGTACATTATGTAGAAATATACTTATATATTTACGAAATATATATTTATATCAAAGCGTACCTGTCAGATCCAACAAAAAAAAACTTTTTTAAATATATCACTCAGTACCTAATCCTGACCATGTACATCTAATTTTTATGTGTCTAGCACCTTTATTTATTTATTATTACACTTTTAATTTAGCTCACTAGTCTGAATTCCTCTCAATGAGAGGGGGTGTGGCCTCACTGTGCGGGTCTCCGCCCCTCCCTCAGTATGCTGTCTGCTCACATCTCCCCTAGCATTAGCAAAACTACAACTCATCTACAACTCACCAGCTTGTCCTTGATGCTGCTCTGATGTTTGGGCACCATAAAACTGATGATAGGTTCCCTTTTACGGCCAAAAAGGGCTTGGTCAATAAGGAGTAGTATCCACAGGATAGGGAATAAGTTTTAGATCGTGGGGGTCTAGCCGCTGAGCCTTAAACCCCCCCCCCGCCTTATGATCTCCTGTACAGGGCCCCGTCTCTCCTTGGGAACGGAGCTTGTTGACCCCCGCATTAAGTGGTGGCCAACACGTCCCCTCCATATATCTCTGTGGGAGAGCCATCCGGCTATCTCCAACCCTCCCATAGAGATATATGGAGGGGGTCGACACACTCTGTTCCCGGGGAGAGCCGGGGGCCCGTACAGGAGATGGCGGGGGTCCCAGCGGTTGGCACTCCCCCCATCTAAAACTTATCCTCCATCCTATGGGAGCTATAACATTGCAAAAAAAAAGTGGGAAAAAAAGTGAATAAAGATAATTTAACCCCTTCCCTAATAAAAGTTTGAATCACCCCCCTTTTCCCATTTAAAAAACAAACTGTGTAAATAAAAATAAATAAAAACATATGTGGTATCGCCGCGTGCGGAAATGTCCGAATTATAAAAATATATCCTTAATTAAACCGCACGGTCAATAGCGTACACGTAAAAAAATTCCAAAGTCCAAGATAGCATATTTTTGGTCACTTTTTATATCATGAAAAAATTTATGAAAAGCGATCAAAAAGTCCAATCAATATAAAAATGATACCGATAAAAACTTCAGGTCACGGTGCAAAAAATGAGTCCTCATACAGGCCCGTAAACGGAAAAATAAAAAAGATATAGGGGTCAGAAAGGACAACTTTAAACGTATACATTTTCCTGCATGTAGTTATGATTTTTTTCAGAAGTCCGACAAAATCAAACCTATAAAATAAAAAGGTATCATTTTGATTGTATGGACCTACAGAATAAAGATAAGGTGTAATTTTTACCGAAAATTTACTGCGTAGAAACGGAAGCCCCCAAAATTACAAAATGATGTTATTGTTTTTCAATTTTGTCTCACGATTTTTTTCCCATTTTGCCGTATATTTTTGGGTAAAATGACTGATGTCATTACAAAGTAGAATTGTTGGCACAAAAAATAAGCACTCATATGGACTTTTAGGTGCAAAATTTTAACGGGTTATGATTTTTTAAAGGTAAGGAGGAAAAAACAAAAGTGCAAAAATTGAAAAACCGCTGGTCCTTAAGGGGTTAAAGGGAACCCCACCAGCTTCTTCCGGATTGACAGGTTTCTTGCTATTTGTATATAAGGAGAGATCTGTCAGTCAGGCCTATCAGGGCGTGAGAAGCCAATAGGGGAACACTCCCTCCCTGATCCTGACCTATGATTTCCCTGATACCATGTGTTTTTGACAGGAAAATAGCTCTGCATGCAATGCTATCTATCCCTTAAGAAACTGTGATGGAGCCCTGCAATGCAGGTGTGAACACAGCCTTAACTGTATTGTATACACTGTAAAGTGAAGTAGGAGTGAATGTAGATGGGAGTCATTCCATAGCAGACGGCTTCTCTTTCCATATATGGCACATTAGTCCCTCCCACCTCCTCTTCACCAAGAGAGGCAGACTTCTGGCTGACGTGTGTCCTGATATCCCTGACAGATCATGCGGCTGCAGGCGTTCCTTCGGTAGCTCAGATGGTAGAGCGGAGGACTGTAGAGGCAATGCAGGCTGTCATCCTTAGGTCACTGGTTCGATTCCGGTCCGAAGGACATGTTTTTTTTTTTTTTCTCTTCCTGATAACATAATGACCAGCACACTGTAATTTCACGTTTTTTTTTTATTATTATTATTATTATTTTTTTTTTTAAATAAATAGCATATCAGTGTTTTCCACCAGAGTGCTTGCAGCTGTTGCACAACTACAACTCTCAGTATGCCCGGACAGCCTTTGGCTGTCCGGGCATGCTGGGAGTTGTAGTTTTGCAACAGCTGTAGGCACCCTGGTTGAAAAACACTGGTCTATAAGCTTTGAAAAATCACTACATTTAGGGAACAGACTGAGGGATTAATCTGTTTATGAGTGGTGGTTTCCTCATACGGCCTGCAGGGGTCCCCATAGTACAGATAAGGACTTGGTAGTGTAATGTTATTTAGTGTTGTCCCTTGTGCTCTCAGGTCTTCTATTCCTTTAGTACTGTTTATGGGATTTAGAAGGGTTATCTCCCTTATTATCTGCTGTCCTAATATTGTGATGATCTACGGAATGTAGTTACAATAAGCCACAGCACAGGAGCGAATGGAGTAGTCAGTGTTGCCAATGGCAACCTACAGGGGCGGATCCAGAGTCTAGTCTCCGGAGGGGGCACTATTAGAGTATTTTGTGTTGGCGAACAGAAAATAAGTTGTTGCTTAACCGCTTAAAGGAGAACTCCAGAATATAAAAATTGTCCCCCATACTGCCGGCAGTAAAAAAAAAAATTAAGATGTACTTACCTTCCTCCGCTCCCCTGGGGCCTCCGGTAACTGGCTCTTGGTCTCCGCCGCGATCCTCTTCCTGGTTGCCGGTGGTCGGTGAGTCATACTGCACTTGAAGTCCTGACCGCAGCGAAGTCCCGACTCGGCCGGCGATAGGCTGAGCGGCAGTGTGACATTTTCGGCCCCGGCAGCAGGTGCCGATGTAGAGAGGAATTTTGTGTCCTGTAGCGTTCTCACGCTGCCGCTCAGCCTATCGCCGGCCGAGTCGGGACTTCACTGCGGTCAGGACTTCAAGTGCAGTATGACTCACCGACCACTGGCAACCAGGAAGAGGATCTCGGCGGAGACCGGAGCCGGTTACCGGAGGCCCCGGGGGAGCGGAGGAAGGTATGTACATCTTTATTTTTTTTCTGCCGACAGTATGGAGGACAATTTTTATATTCTGGAGTTCTCCTTTAATGATGTTTTTGCATTTTCATTTTTTCCTCATCACCTTCTAAAAATCATAACGCTTTAAATTTTGCACCTAAAAATCCATTTGATGGCTTATTTTTTGCACCACCAATTCTACTTTGTAATGACATTAGTCATTTTACCCCAAACTCTACGGCGAAATGGAAAAAAAATCATTGTGCAACAAAATGGAAGAAAAATTGCCATTTTGTCACTTTTGGGGGCTTCCGTTTCTACGCAGTGCATATTTCGGTAAAAATTACACCTTATCATTATTCTGTAGGTCCATACGGTTAAAATGATACCCTACTTATATAGGTTAGGCTTTGTCGTACTTCTGAAAAAAAATCATAACTACATGCAGGAAAATGTATACATTTAAAATTGTTATTTTCTGACCCCTATAACTTTTTTATTTTTCCACATACTGGGCGGTATGATGGCTCATTTTGCGCCGTGATCTGAAGTTTTCATCGGTACCGTTTTTGTTTTGATTTGACTTTTTGATCGCTTTTTATAAATTTTTTATGGTATGTGACCAAAAATACCCTATTTTGGACTTTGAAATTTTTTTGCGCATACGCCATTGACCGTGCGTTTAATTAACAATATATTTTTATAGTTCGGACATTTATGCTTGCGGCGTTACAACATATGTTTATTTTTATTTACACAGTTCTGTTTTTTTTTTTTATGGGAAAAGGGGGGTGATCATCTTTATTATCTTTTTTTTCCACTTTTTTTTTGCATTGTTATAGCCCCCATAGGGGACTATAACATGCAGTACATTGATTCAATACACTGATCAATGCCATTGCATTGCAATGCATTGATCAGTGTTATCGGCGGTTGATTCCTCAAGCCTGGATTTCAGGCTTGGAGCAATCAATCACCGATCGGACACACAGGAGGCAGGTAAGGCACCCTTCTGCTGCATCCTAGCTGATCGGGACTTCGCGATTTTACCGCGATGGTCCCGATCAGCCCAACTGATCGGGGCCATCATAGTAAAGCTATAACACTGCTCCCCACATCGCGGCAGGGGGCTATAACACTGCACACACTGATCTTTTACATTGATCATTGTTATCCCATAGGATAACATTGATCAATGATTCTGCCGCTTGACTGTTCATGCCTGGATCTAAGGCACTGAGCAGTCATTCGGCGATCGGACACGCAGGAGGCAGGTAGGGATCCTCCTGGTGTCCTCCAGCTGTTTGGGATGCCGTGATTTCACATCTGCGGTCCCGAACAGCTCACTGAGCTAACTGGTCAACTTTGAACACCGTGTCTAAAGGGTTAATAGCCACGGGTCCCGGCCAATATGCCCTGTGTTATAGAACGGGAGCGGACTCAGGGTGTATAGGTACGCCCGGAGTCCCTTAAATGGTTAAATGATTTAGGCCCTGATTTTCTTGAGATGCCCGCGCTGTAGCATGTTGCAGAAAAATTTCAAGCATAATAATCAAAAATACCAATTGCCACAGAATGGGAAAGTGCTAAAGAAGTTTTTAACTACAGCTCCCAGTATGACCTTAAGTACGTGGTAAGGGTATGCTGGGAGTTGTTGTTTCACCCATCATTACTGGAAAACTTACAAGTGACTCCAGCTCTGATGGGACAGTTATGCAGCATACACAATGATATCAGTGACTACAGGTGACGTCTTCTCTATAGTGAAGAGAATACACAATGATATCAGTGACTACAGGTGACGTCTTCTCTATAGTGAGGAGAATACACAATGATATCAGTGACTACAGGTGACGTCTTCTCTATAGAAAGGAGAATACACAATGATATCAGTGACTACAGGTGTTGTCTTCTCTATAGTGAGGAGAATACAAAATGATATCAGTGACTACAGCTGACGTCTTCTCTATGGTGTGGAGAATACACAATGATATCAGTGACTACTGGTGACTTCTCTATAGTGAGGAGAATACACAATTATATCAGTGACTACAGGTGACGTCTTCTCTATAGTCAGAATAGACAATGATATCAGTGACTACAGGTGACATCTCTATCGTGAGAATACACAATGATATCAGTGACTATAGGTGACATCTTCTCTATAGTGAGGAGAATACACAATGATATCAGTGGCTATAGGTGACGTCTTCTCTATAGTGAGGAGAATACACAATGATATCAGTGACTACAGCTGACGTCTTCTCTATAGTGAGGAGAATACAATGATATCAGTGACTACAGGTGACGTCTTCTCTATAGTGAGGAGAATACACAATGATATCAGTGACTACAGGTGATGTCTTCTCTATAGTGAGGAGAATGCACAATGATATCAGTGACTACAGGTGACGTCTTCTCTATAGTGAGAATAGACAATGATATCAGTGACTACAGGTGACCTCTTCTCTATAGTGAGGAGAATGCACAATGATATCAGTGACTACAGGTGACGTCTTCTCTATAGTGAGAATAGACAATGATATCAGTGACTACAGATGACCTCTTCTCTATAGTGAGGAGAATACACAATGATATCAGTGACTACAGGTGACATCTTATTTATAGTGAGGAGAATACACAATGATATCAGTGACTACAGGTGGATGCAGCAACCCGGCTCCCCATCTCCATTGCGCAGAGCTGCGCAATAGAACTAGAAGTATGAAGACATACTGTATAACTTCTGCAATACTTCCTCAATTCATGAGAGAGATCCCCTATTGTAATGCTGTTCACTCGCACTCTAACCCAGTATATTGGGTTTGGTGTGGGTGAACTGTCTGTCACTTTCACTTTAAAGCATTGGTGTATTTAATTTAAACTGTAGTAAATAAAGAAAAAAGGTGTCCTGCACTCACCGCTTCTATCCAGGTAATCCTGCTCCCATCTCGGGTCACGACTCGAACACGGAGGACATGGGTTGTGGAGCGCTCAGAGGCGACTGCCGGCGGTTTCACGCATAGGAATGCGCTTCATCCGGCCTCGTTAACGTCATCGCGCTGTGCGAATTATAAAGGTGCAGCTGGTGAGTCACATGATTCCAGGTGAACTCTCACCCCGTGTTACATTCAAAAATGAACGGACCGAAACGCCACATAAGGAAGCAAAAAGCAAGTTAGGTAAGTACATCAATACTAATAGACCTAAATCTGCCCTGAATAAACAGAAATTTATAAAAAAGGGGAAAAATCTAATTTATCATTTAACCCTAACGGCCCCTGTGCGTCAAGGCGCAGTATCCAACGCGCCTCGGCACGCAGGAGCAGACGACGTCTATCTCCTCCAGAAGGGTGACAAGGGATTGTTTCAAGACCTCCAAATTTTAACGTGGTGCAATTTCCACCATGTATGGATTGCATATGCTGAACAAATCTTGGGGATCCACCTCCTTTTCGAACCGAGTACATATGCTCACGCACTCGGGCTCGGAGTTGTCTCTCGGTTTTTCCAATATAAAAAAATTGGCAACTACAACATAAAAAATATACAACGAAGGTGCTCCGGCAGGTGATGAGGTGTTTTATTTCAAAAACATAACTCCCTAATTTAATAGAAATCGCATTAATGTTGTGAGGGCATTGAGGACAGAAACCGCACTTCTTATTCCCTTTCGGGGCTATACCAGACAACCAAGTCTCCTTGGGATGTGCTTCTCTATTCAACTTCTGACCCTTCAGTAGATCAGCGATAGTCTTGTTTTTTCTGAAGGTAACTATGGGTCTATTTTGTGCTGTATTCACAATGTCTGGATCTGCCATTAGTAGATACCAGTTCTTAGTGATGGCAGATTTGATAACGTGATTCAGAGGGCTGTTTTTAAAAGCAAACGTGAATTTTGAATTTTCTTCAGTGGTGGACGGAAAATCTTTTTTCTTATTTTTTGAATCAATAAGTAAATCTTCTCTGTTTTTAATTGCAGCTCTCCTGTAAGCTCGTGCTAATACTTCATCAGGATACTGACGCTGTCTAAAGCGTGTAAGTAAGTGTCCTGCTTGTTCCTCATAATCAGACTGCTTGCTATTATTTCTTTTTAAACGTAAAAGCTGGCTATACGGAATAGAATTTTTAGTTTCAATGGGGTGGGAGCTCTTATAGTGTAAAAGAGCATTTCTTGCCACTTCTTTCCTATAGCCTTGTGCCAGAAGCTGGTTATTCTCCACATAGAGTTTAAGATCCAAAAATTCGAGACTATCTCCCCCAAACACACTCGTAAATACCATATTCATAGCATTGACATTAAGATAGGCTACAAAATCCTCAAACACACTTGGAGGCCCATCCCACACCACCAGGATATCATCCATATACCTCCAAAAAGCCCGAATATGCCTTGAAAAAAGATTGGAGGTACTGAAAACATACTCCTGTTCAAACGCGGCTAAAAACAAATTTGCGTATGAACAGGAGGTGGGACTCCCCATTGCGGTTCCGACTTTCTGTCGGAACCATTGATTGTCGAATTGAAAAGTATTATTGTTAAGAATAAACATGAGGGCATCACAGATAAATTGTACAAAACCGTGTGACTTGTCGGTCCTATTCAGAATGTTTTGAATGGCTTGCACACCCGTCATATGGGGAATGCGGGTGTACAACGCCTCTACATCTATAGATGCCAACGAGAAAGAGGGTTCCCAATTAAAGTCGTGAATAAACCTTAATACGTCTCCTGTATCTTTAAGATATGTTGGAATGGAGGTAAGGAGGGGTCTAAGGGACCAATCTACGTATTTAGATAAGTACTCGGTCACCGAACCCACCCCCGCAACAATAGGTCGTCCAGGGGGGTGGGTGCGGGACTTATGTACCTTAGGTAACAAATACCAATTGGGGTCACTGGGGGTCACAGGTATAAGACGTTCCGCTAATTTCAGATCCAACACTCCAACCTCTACATAGTGGCGAAGGAACGATCTCAACTTCTCTTTAATACGGCTCGTAGGATTCTCCGACAACTTTTCATAGGTATCTATCGCAGACAATTGACGCTGAGCCTCTTGGTTATAATCAATTTTAGACCAAACAACAATACTGCCTCCCTTATCTGCTCTTGAGGTGACAAGATCCTCTCTCTTAACTAACCAATTCAGACCTTCAAATTCATCGTTAGATAAGTTACTCAGTGGATGGGGGTAAATGAGTGCCTTCATGTCATTTTTTACTGCCTTCATGAACAAATCAATAGGGCCACCCGGTGCTAAGGGAGGGTTGAATGTGGAGGGGACCCCCCCCAAAAAAGGGGGGGAGTCCCCTCCACATCGAACCTGTGTGGCATCATCTGATGCCAAGTCAACTAACATATTCGTAAACTCCATGTCATTAGCATCAAAACCCTTAACAGGGATAAAGCCCAAAGGGCCTATATGGCAAGGTGTATTACAATCAATTAATGCAGGAGGTTTTTTTTATGGAGCTGGAAAAAAACTTATTGAGGTTAATTTTACGAACAGCCCTAAATAAATCGACTTCAAAGGAGACAAAATCAAAACCTTCAACTAATCCAAAATTCAGACCTTTAGACAAAGCAGTCAGAGTACTCTGGGGGAGGACAACATCTGTCAGGTTCTCCACCAGAGTCTCTCCTGCTAATCCCTCCAAGTGACCTCCTTGCGTTTCTGTGCCCACTTTCCTCTGAGCGTGCCTCTTTCTGCCCCCCCTTCTGGTCTTCTTTCTAAAGGGGGTTGCTGAGTATAGGAGTTTCCCTGGCTAGAATCTCTATTACCCTCATCTGAAGCGCTCGTGTCTGATTCAGTGGTCCAGAAGTCTTGGCTTCTGCGACCCTTGAAGTTTCTTCTTCTAAATCTTCTACCTGCATTTCTTCTACCATTTCTGTTATTATTGGTACTCCAAGAAAAAACATTATCGTTGTCATAATCGCGCTTATCGCGCACAAATTTGTCACGTTTTACTTCTTTTATCTCAATCTGGAGGAGGGCCATCTTCTTCTCAAGATTTTTTAAAAAAGTGGTTGCTTGGATTTCAGATACTCGTTTACGAAATTCACTTTTAGACCTTTCCAAATCTTCAGTAATTTTAACATAGTCTCTCTGATGTTGTTCCAGGACTATTTCTACCAATTTCAAAGCATGTTGCATATGTGCAGATTTCCAAGCATGCATGAACTCATTACTTTCCAAAAATTGGGACGGAAATTTATAATTCCTTAAACCCCTAGGAGCTCTGCCTGAGTCAACATAAGCCTGCAACGAATTAATAGACCAAAAAGATCTTGCTTCCTTTTCAGTGAGTGAAACAATTCTGTGCTCAAGTGCTCGTGTGCTAATTAGCTGCAATTCATCCTGCAAATTGCAGGATGAAAAAAACGCTCCAGCGTCCTGTCTTCCTGTGTCCGGCATTGGATTACCATCTGTGGAACTATTATCTGTCTCCATAGCTGGTACAAGGCTAGGTAACGTGCTCAACTTAAGAACATGTGCAGAAAAAATACTAGAAGTAAACAAGAAACAACAGTGGCACCGATACCTTAGGCCTCCTAAGACCACGAGATGGAGACGGCGTCCCGCTAGACTGGAAATCCACCCTGGCAACGGAGGTGCTAGGACAATAAAGACTGTAGTCACTAAATTGTAGTAAATAAAGAAAAAAGGTGTCCTGCACTCACCGCTTCTATCCAGGTAATCCTGCTCCCATCTCGGGTCACGACTCGAACACGGAGGACATGGGTTGTGGAGCGCTCAGAGGCGACTGCCGGCGGTTTCACGCATAGGAATGCGCTTCATCCGGCCTCGTTAACGTCATCGCGCTGTGCGAATTATAAAGGTGCAGCTGGTGAGTCACATGATTCCAGGTGAACTCTCACCCCGTGTTACATTCAAAAATGAACGGACCGAAACGCCACATAAGGAAGCAAAAAGCAAGTTAGGTAAGTACATCAATACTAATAGACCTAAATCTGCCCTGAATAAACAGAAATTTATAAAAAAGGGGAAAAATCTAATTTATCATTTAACCCTAATGGCCCCTGTGCGTCAAGGCGCAGTATCCAACGCGCCTCGGCACGCAGGAGCAGACGACGTCTATCTCCTCCAGAAGGGTGACAAGGGATTGTTTCAAGACCTCCAAATTTTAACGTGGTGCAATTTCCACCATGTATGGATTGCATATGCTGAACAAATCTTGGGGATCCACCTCCTTTTCGAACCGAGTACATATGCTCACGCACTCGGGCTCGGAGTTGTCTCTCGGTTTTTCCAATATAAAAAAATTGGCAACTACAACATAAAAAATATACAACGAAGGTGCTCCGGCAGGTGATGAGGTGTTTTATTTCAAAAACATAACTCCCTAATTTAATAGAAATCGCATTAATGTTGTGAGGGCATTGAGGACAGAAACCATTGACATTAAGATAGGCTACAAAATCCTCAAACACACTTGGAGGCCCATCCCACACCACCAGGATATCATCCATATACCTCCAAAAAGCCCGAATATGCCGAGTACTTATCTAAATACGTAGATTGGTCCCTTAGACCCCTCCTTACCTCCATTCCAACATATCTTAAAGATACAGGAGACGTATTAAGGTTTATTCACGACTTTAATTGGGAACCCTCTTTCTCGTTGGCATCTATAGATGTAGAGGCGTTGTACACCCGCATTCCCCATATGACGGGTGTGCAAGCCATTCAAAACATTCTGAATAGGACCGACAAGTCACACGGTTTTGTACAATTTATCTGTGATGCCCTCATGTTTATTCTTAACAATAATACTTTTCAATTCGACAATCAATGGTTCCGACAGAAAGTCGGAACCGCAATGGGGAGTCCCACCTCCTGTTCATACGCAAATTTGTTTTTAGCCGCGTTTGAACAGGAGTATGTTTTCAGTACCTCCAATCTTTTTTCAAGGCATATTCGGGCTTTTTGGAGGTATATGGATGATATCCTGGTGGTGTGGGATGGGCCTCCAAGTGTGTTTGAGGATTTTGTAGCCTATCTTAATGTCAATGCTATGAATATGGTATTTACGAGTGTGTTTGGGGGAGATAGTCTCGAATTTTTGGATCTTAAACTCTATGTGGAGAATAACCAGCTTCTGGCACAAGGCTATAGGAAAGAAGTGGCAAGAAATGCTCTTTTACACTATAAGAGCTCCCACCCCATTGAAACTAAAAATTCTATTCCGTATAGCCAGCTTTTACGTTTAAAAAGAAATAATAGCAAGCAGTCTGATTATGAGGAACAAGCAGGACACTTACTTACACGCTTTAGACAGCGTCAGTATCCTGATGAAGTATTAGCACGAGCTTACAGGAGAGCTGCAATTAAAAACAGAGAAGATTTACTTATTGATTCAAAAAATAAGAAAAAAGATTTTCCGTCCACCACTGAAGAAAATTCAAAATTCACGTTTGCTTTTAAAAACAGCCCTCTGAATCACGTTATCAAATCTGCCATCACTAAGAACTGGTATCTACTAATGGCAGATCCAGACATTGTGAATACAGCACAAAATAGACCCATAGTTACCTTCAGAAAAAACAAGACTATCGCTGATCTACTGAAGGGTCAGAAGTTGAATAGAGAAGCACATCCCAAGGAGACTTGGTTGTCTGGTATAGCCCCGAAAGGGAATAAGAAGTGCGGTTTCTGTCCTCAATGCCCTCACAACATTAATGCGATTTCTATTAAATTAGGGAGTTATGTTTTTGAAATAAAACACCTCATCACCTGCCGGAGCACCTTCGTTGTATATTTTTTATGTTGTAGTTGCCAATTTTTTTATATTGGAAAAACCGAGAGACAACTCCGAGCCCGAGTGCGTGAGCATATGTACTCGGTTCGAAAAGGAGGTGGATCCCCAAGATTTGTTCAGCATATGCAATCCATACATGGTGGAAATTGCACCACGTTAAAATTTGGAGGTCTTGAAACAATCCCTTGTCACCCTTCTGGAGGAGATAGACGTCGTCTGCTCCTGCGTGCCGAGGCGCGTTGGATACTGCGCCTTGACGCACAGGGGCCGTTAGGGTTAAATGATAAATTAGATTTTTCCCCTTTTTTATAAATTTCTGTTTATTCAGGGCAGATTTAGGTCTATTAGTATTGATGTACTTACCTAACTTGCTTTTTGCTTCCTTATGTGGCGTTTCGGTCCGTTCACTTTTGAATGTAACACGGGGTGAGAGTTCACCTGGAATCATGTGACTCACCAGCTGCACCTTTATAATTCGCACAGCGCGATGACGTTAACGAGGCCGGATGAAGCGCATTCCTATGCGTGAAACCGCCGGCAGTCGCCTCTGAGCGCTCCACAACCCATGTCCTCCGTGTTCGAGTCGTGACCCGAGATGGGAGCAGGATTACCTGGATAGAAGCGGTGAGTGCAGGACACCTTTTTTCTTTATTTACTACAATTTAGTGACTACGGTCTTTATTGTCCTAGCACCTCCGTTGCCAGGGTGGATTTCCAGTCTAGCGGGACGCCGTCTCCATCTCGTGGTCTTAGGAGGCCTAAGGTATCGGTGCCACTGTTGTTTCTTGTTTACTTCTAGTATTTAATTTAAACGTTTAACATGTCGTCCGGACATGTCAAATGTTAAGGTCCTGAGTCCCGCTGCAATCGTGAGTTATAGCTGGTTGAAGGGCACCGTACTTCATGCTTTACTCCTCAGCTGTCAATGAAATCCAACTGATTCACTCCATATTTGGAGAAGAGTAAGGTCGGCACAAGAGGAGTAAGGAGGTCCCAGCACTCACCAGAGCTTCAAGCAAGGTAGTTTTATTTTATATCCACAAAAACGTTTCGGCCTTTAGACTTCCTCAGCAGGAGAAAGCTAACGGCCGAAACGCGTCCTGTTTTTGAGGAAATACAATAAAACTACCTTGCTTGAAGCTCTGGTGATTGCTGGGACCTCCTTTTTTCACTATGATTCACTCCATAGACTTTAATTAAGTAAATGAGACAAATCGGGCAGCCGGCCAGGGAGTAAATGGTGCTGTCACGCACTTTAGTCAGCTTTACTCATTTTTGCAGTAGGTCTTAGGAATGAGATCCTGTATGATTGACCTTTTCACATGTCTGGACGACATGGCAAAAATTTAGATTGATGACAGTAATGCTTTAAGATCACATAAGAGAGGCCATGTTCCCTAGTTACTGATATGAGAGGTGAAATTCTGCCCCCCTACCAGTAACTAGTGCGCATTACCTCTTTTTTGATCATACACATTACATAGGAATAATCAGGCCATGATATTGAGACATGTGGACACTTATTCACAACTTCCAACATCCAAGCTATATGTTGGTGCACTGAGTGCTTCACAAGGTCATCGGTTTGCTTATGACTCTTTTTACATTACCCAGGAAATGATCTTGATGGTTGTAGTAGTGTCAGCCATTTTCATTCTTTTGGCAGAGTTTGGAATTGGAATGTCTGAGGTGGAAATTCCGCAGTGTGCATGGGCCCTTACAAATAATCATCTTCCCGACCTTGATTTCTGTATTCCATGCAGCCCCTGGAATAAAAGATACCTCTTCTTTGGCATGAAACCGGGTGAGTGCGTTTTATGTACTTTCTACTTGTCGTTTTCAGTCATTCTACATGTTCCATGTAAGCGCACCCCTGATACCGCACCACCCGTCCATCTGTATCAGCTTACCTTCAGCGTTTAACGGGACCGCTAGAGTACATTACAGTGCCGGCTCTCTATCTATTTGCTACCTACAAATAATACATGGACAGCGCAGTTCTGCCAGAGCAAGTCATAGCGGCTCTCCACTGTGGAGGATCCTGAGTGAAGGAATTCTACCTATAAGGTCCACATGTTCAAAATATCCCAGGTATTAATAGAACAGAGATAGGAATGATGGTCCATATTCACTGTTATCTTTATTTATTGTTTTATTTTTAGTTAGGTTAGATATACACTGCTCAAAAAAATAAAGGGAACACATAAACAACACAATGTTACTCCTAGTCAATCACACTTCTGTGAAATCACACTGTCCACTCAGGACGCAACACTCATTGACAGTCAATTTCACATGCTGTTGTGCACATGCAACAGACAACAGGTGGAAATTATAGGCAATTAGCAAGACACCCCCAATAAAGGAGTGGTTCTGCAGGTGGTGACCACAGACCACTTCTCAGTTCCCATGCTTCCTGGCTGATGTTTTGGTCACTTTTGAATGCTGGTGGTGCTTTCACTCTAGTGGTAGCGTGAGACAAAGTCTACAACCCACACAAGTGGCTCAGGTAGTGCAGCTCATCCAGGATGGCACATTATTGCGAGCTGTGGCAAGAAGGTTTGCTGTGTCTGCCAGCATAGTGTCCAGAGCATGGAGGTGCTACCAGTAGATAGGCCAGTACATCAGGAGATGTGGAGGAGGCCATAGTAGGGCAACAACCCAGCAGCAGGACCGCTACCTCCACCTTTGTGCAAGAAGGAGCAGGAGGAGCACTGCCAGAACCCTGAAAAATGACCTCCAGCAGGCTACAAATGTGCATTTGTCCACTCAAACGGTCAGAAACAGACTCCATGAGAGTGGTATGAGGGTCCGATGTCCACAGGTGGGGGTTGTTCTTACAGCCCAACACCGTGCAGGAGGTTTGGCATTTGCCAGAGTACACCAAGATTGGAAAATTTGCCACTGGCGCCCTGTGCTCTTCACAGATGAAAGTAGGTTCACACTGAGCACATGTGACAGACATGACAGAGCCTGGAGATGCTGTGGAGAACGTTCTGCTGCCTGCACCATCCTCCAGCATGACCAGTTTGGTGTGGGGTGGCATTTCTTTGGGGGGCCCTCCATGTTGTTGCCAGAGGTAGCCTGACTGCCATTAGGTACCGAGATGAGAATCCTCAGACCCCTTTTGAGACCATATGCCTGTACGGTTGGCCCTTGGTTCCTCCTAATGCAAGACAATGCTAGACCTCATGTGGCTGGAGTGTGTCAGCAGTTCCTGCAAGAGAAAGGCATTGATGATGTGGAGAGGGCCGTTTGAAGGAATTTGGAGTCCCCAAGCAAAATGGACATGGAAGCCCCTCCCCCCTTTGATGTTCATGCACGTCACGCTCTAGGGCCGGCATCAGGACATAGTAACGCTGGCCCTTGAATTCCTTGAGCGCAATGTGAGCGAACGTCGATACGACACACATTAGGTGCAGCAGTGTTCTCCCCACATTAGGTAGGCAGTGTTCCACCCCACATTAGGTAGGCAGTGTTCCCCCCCCCCCACATTAGGTACAGCATAGTTCTCCCCACATAAGGTTGGCAGTGTTCCCCCACATTAGGTGCAGCATAGTTCTCCCAACATTAGGTAGGCAGTGTCCCCTACCCATACCCCCTGTCTGGACCCCCTCCCCCCAGGGCCATTTTTTTTGGTGGGGGTCTGACTGCTGAGACCCCCGCCGATCACCTCGGTTGAAGTGGTTCTCCAGCTGTTGGATAGCTAAAACTCCCATCATGTCTGGAGAGCCTCTGGCAATGGGAGTTGTAGTTTTGTAACAGCTGGAGAGACACAGATTGGACACAGTTTTACCCATCATCACTGCAGAACTTACAAGTGACTACAGCACTGATGGGATAGTCAGGAGAATACACAATGATATCAGTGACCTGTGTGAAGTCTTCTGACTTGAGTGATATCTTCTCCGTTATCTTTTCTTCTTCATCTGGTCCAGAGACCAGGTCTTCCTCCAGCTCCATCTTCTCTGCAGTCTGACATCCAGACATCATTGACTCCTCACTTTGTCAGCAGATCCTCATCCTCTGCATGAAGACAGTAATCATTATAACCTTGCCCGAAAGTGTACACTAAATAAAATACTGCCCCACACTGTACCCTGAATATAATACTGCCCCACACTGTTCCCACTAAATATAATACTGCCACACACTGTACCCTGAATATAATACTGCTATTCACTGTACCCACTAAATATAATACTGCTATTCACTGTACCAACTAAATAAAATACTGCCCCACACTGTTCCCTAAATATAATACTGCTATTCACTGTACCCACTAAATATAATACTGCTATTCACTGTACCCACTAAATATAATACTGCCCCACACTGTACCCTAAATAAAATACTGCCACACACTGTACCCTAAATAAAATACTGCGCCACACTTTACCCTGAATATAATACTGCCACACACTGTACCCTGAATATAATACTGCCATACACTGTACCCTGAATAAAATACTGCTATACACTGTACCCACTAAATATAATACTGCCATACACTGTACCCACTAAATATAATACTGCCACACACTGTATCCTGAATATAATACTGCCACACACTGTAACCTTAATACTGCCACATGCTGTCCCCACTAAATATAATACTGCCATACACTGTACCCACTAAATATAATACTGCCACACACTGTACCCGGAATATAATACTGCCACATGCTGTACCCACTAAATATAATTCTGCCACACACTGTACCCTGAATATAATACTGCCACACACTGTACCCTGAATATAATGCTGCCACACACTGTTCCCTGAATATAACGCTGCTCCACACTGTATCCACTGAATACAATACTGCCACACATGCATACACATCATATATACATATACACCCCCCATAACCCCCCCCCCCCCCGCCAAACCTCTCCTCATCATTACTATAACTCCCCCCCCCCACACCTCTCCTCACCACTACTATAACCAGGGGGGGGTTATGGGGGGTGAGGAGAAGTGCAGGTGGGGCACCTCTCATCACCCCCATAACACCCCCCTGCACCTCTAATCACCCCCATAACACCCCCCTGCACCTCTCATCACCCCCATAACACCCCCCTGCACCTCTCATCACCCCCATAACACTCCACCCTGCACCTCTCATCACCCCCATAACATTCCCCATAACACCCCTACACCTCTTATCACCCCCATAACACCCCCCTGCACCTCTTATCACCCCCAAAACACCCCTGCACCTCTCATCACCCCATAACACCCCTGCACCTCTCATCACCCCTGCACCTCTCATCACCCCCATAACACCCCTGCACCTCTCATCACCCCCATAACACCCCCCCCCCCACACACACACACACACACACCTCTCATCACCATTGTAGTCCCCTAACCACCATACAATAATAATATTGTTAATTAAACCGCACGGTCTATGGCGTACACGTAAAAAAAATTCCAAAGTCCAAAATAGCGTATTTTTGTTAAATTTTTATACCATAAAAAAGTGAATAAAAAGCGATCAAAAAGTCTGATCAATACAAAAATGATACTAATAAAAACATCAGATCACGGTGCAAAAAATGAGCCCTCATACCGCTCCATACGCAGAAAAATAAAAACCGTAAGGACCTACAGAATAAAGAGAAGGTGGAATAATACTGCCACACACTGTACCCGGAATATAATACTGCCACATGCTGTACCCACTAAATATAATTCTGCCACACACTGTACCCTGAATATAATACTGCCACACACTGTACCCTGAATATAATGCTGCCACACACTGTTCCCTGAATATAACGCTGCTCCACACTGTATCCACTAAATACAATACTGCCACACATGCATACACATCATATATACATATACACCCCCCATAACCCCCCCCCCCCCCCGCCAAACCTCTCCTCATCATTACTATAACTTCCCCCCCCCCCACCTCTCCTCACCACTAATGTAACCAGGGGGGGGTTATGGGGGGTGAGGAGAAGTGCAGGTGGGGCACCTCTCATCACCCCCATAACACCCCCATAACACCCCCCTGCACCTCTCATCACCCCCATAACACCCCCCTGCACCTCTCATCACCCCCATAACACTCCACCCTGCACCTCTCATCACCCCCATAACATTCCCCATAACACCCCTACACCTCTTATCACCCCCATAACACCCCCCTGCACCTCTTATCACCCCCAAAACACCCCTGCACCTCTCATCACCCCATAACACCCCTGCACCTCTCATCACCCCCATAACACCCCTGCACCTCTCATCACCCCCATAACATCCCTGCACCTCTCATCAACCCCATAACACCCCCCCCCCCCCCACACACACACACACCTCTCATCACCATTGTAGTCCCCTAACCACCATACAATAATAATATTGTTAATTAAACCGCACGGTCTATGGCGTACACGTAAAAAAAATTCCAAAGTCCAAAATAGCGTATTTTTGTAAAATTTTTATACCATAAAAAAGTGAATAAAAAGCGATCAAAAAGTCTGATCAATACAAAAATGATACTAATAAAAACATCGGATCACGGTGCAAAAAATGAGCCCTCATACCGCTCCATACGCGGAAAAATAAAAACCATAAGGACCTACAGAATAAAGAGAAGGTGGAATTTTTACCGGAAAATGCACTGCGTAGAAACGGAAGCCCCCAAAATTTACAAAATGGCACTTTTTCCTCAGTTTTGTCACACAATTATTTTTTTTCTGTTTCACCATGGATTTTTGGGTAAAATGACTAATGTCACTGCCAAGTAGAATTGGTGGCGCAAAAAATAAGCCATAATATGGATTTTTATGTGCAAAATTGAAAGCGTTATGATTTTTAGAAGGTGATGAGGAAAAAATGAAAATGCAAAAACGGTTAAAACAGCATCCTCTTTGCATGTCATGTACTGATGATTCTGAATTCTCTGGGATGTTAATAAACTTATATTGAAACATAAAAGATCACAATCTATGCAAACTGCAAAGTGATCAGGACATTGTAAACATATATGTATGGTGAAGGGTTTACTTCTTCATCTGCCTGACCTGGCATGAACACACATCATTCCTGTAACAGGATCATAGTTTTGGTTGTCCATAACATTCCAGCCCTTTCCGAAGAGAAAACATAAGATTAGAAGTTCTCTGCAAGCGGGGAGAACACATTGAGGGCCTCTGGCCAAAACCGACACGAAAGCTTCATCTTGGTATTGCAAAAATAGCTTATGCACTGATTCCGGATGCGAGTAAATGGTATATCATCCTTCCTGTGGCTGAAGACAGTGGGAACATATGTTAGCTCCTCCAGAAGGTTTCATCTGTACTCTTAGGGAGGACATCTAATTACACCACTATTCTGGCTACATTTGGAATCAGCAAACTCCCTTTTTTCTGAATATCCATTCTTGGAATTTTTTGCAAAACAAATTAACTTTTATTTTGTAACGTTGAACAACAAAGAGTTACACGTTTCACTTCTTATGTTTTGTTATATATATTTTTTCTTTATACATCTACACAGGGTAAAACTCATAGGTAGTAATAGGGAGATCATAAGGAGACATTAAAAAGATAACATCAACAACATGTTCAAGAGTTTTAAACATTATTTTTAAACATATTTATTATCCATTTTGTGTGGCAGAAATTGTGTTCATGATACCACCTCACCAGGAAGTGCCCCCATGTGGAGCAGTCTCTTCTGGGTTGTGTAATTAGTAGGTGCATTTATGAAGCTGTGTTGTAGACCTGATATAGATCTGTACAAGTTTGGCAACTATTGCGTAGGATGTACCTATATATAGAAAACAGGCACTAGGGTGCTTGATTTATGAAAAGACTTGTGCCTCATAATGCATCAGTCGAATCCTTTGGCCACAGAATTTTACTAAAGAAAATAGGTTATAATGGAGGAATGTGGTTGCCTTGTTCTATTATGACATACTATGGCGCTCTATTATTGGCACACTGCAACTGAAGAATTCTATGACTGAGGCCTCAACCAAACCAGCACTGTATAGGGGAGCACTCCATGAGAGTGAGTCCTTTATTGGAGGAACTGACATGTTATGGTTGACTATTTGGGTCTAACAGTGTTATGGGGGCAACAAAACTACTCAATTCGTTAACACAATGATGTCCTTAAAGGTTATAATATAAACAATTATGTCATAGTAGTGGCATAATGCACACAATGGTGTCACATAGAATGCAAACTTTAGACAGCTTAGAATTAGTCTACCAAACTTATCACAGGGTCTCATACTGTACGTGAAATGTGGTGCATATTTAGACACTTTTCCCCTAACTTAATGCCTACTTAAAACTTTTTTTCTCTTATTTTTTTACAAAATGCACATGCACTCGAAATGCCTCCAGGTGCTTTGGTTAGTTGGTGTGTTTCTATTGTAGATAAAATAAAGCTGCAATTAGGTTCCTTTACAGTGCTAGGTTGGACTCTTTCTTTTCCCAAGACCATTTTTTCTTTGCAGTTGAATAGCACAGTGTGGCACATATTAAGCTCTGCCACTTTCTGCTAAGCCACGCCCAATTTCCCTCTTAGGCTGGGCTCACATATGTCTGGCGTCAGGCTCAGCCTAATTTTGCCACAACTGATATCAAAAGTGCATCAGTTGGCATTAGTTGTTTAGGATTGGAGTTCATTATTGTGCATCCTGGACAGGGGAACGCATCTTGCCTCTATCAAGGTGCAAAATGGGTGTATTTGGGGATCAAGAGGGCCAAATAAATTCTTAAGAAAATTGCCTATCTGATTTAAAATGAGGCCTATCTTGGATATGCCTATGGTAAAACTAAAAGGTAGGTTAATGGTCGACTTATTTTCTTTTGGTATCATACAACATTCCCTGCTGATGTTTCTCTACTTCAGATCAGTCCCAGAAGGTCCAACTCTTTCAAAAACAGTTATTACAGTACAGGGATAATACTGTACACAGAGCAATAATACATAGAGGAATAATATAAAGAGAGGTCGTAGAACAGATATTATAACCATAGTAATGAGACATCACTGCAATAATAGACATAGCCATCAATAAGTAATTGGTGATAAGCAGATGAAGGGGCTTTGGAGAGCCCTTTGGGAGTTTATCCATGCACATCGGCTCATCCATTCCTTCCTGCTGGTTATGTAAAAGGAGCACTTTTGCTGCTTCTTTCTGCTGGTTGGCAGGGGTCCTGAAGGTCAGTCCCTCACCAATCACACATTGATACCATCAATATATATTCCCAGAAAATCCCTTAACCAGCAACAGTTTAAACCAAACACTGCCTATAATTTTCTATCCGTATTTTACATCACTATTGAGGAATATTATCCTACTCTTATTTGCAGAGATATTTTACCTCTATGACCAGGATTATATCATATATTTTAGCATTGCATTCATACTTAAATGCAAAAAATGTATAACTTCCATCCACCTGCTTGTGTGGGAGGATGCCTTGCATCATAGTTCACAACAACATAGTTTTCCAGATCAGCCCATTAGGGTGCGTGTTTGTTAGCTTGTAATTCCAGGCCCATGGCACACCCAGACATCCTTTTATCTTTTGAAGAATTAAGTATACATTAGGTTACAGTATGTGCTGCACAACAACATGGACGGATGAATCAGGTCTTAAAATATGAAGCCACTGGTTCCTTTAAAGAGACTGTGCAGTCACACCTCATACCATTTCTGGATGACTAAGGCTTTACCTGAAAAGACTGGCAAAACTGAACAAATAAAAAAAAGACAGCATATTGGGAGGAATAGATATTTATAGTAAAAAAAAAAAAAAAAGGCATAGCTCCTCATAGGGCAATACAGTCAATTCAACTAAAAAGCAGGGCAAAGGGACCCCTTACTTTGTAGAGGTCTGCTCACCTGGTTAGGTTGTGTGAGAGACACAACCACAATCAAAGCAAATATACATTCATGGTAAATTGACCCTCATTTATACAAACATAGGTGGTGCCAAACAATACAGACTCCGCCCACTAAGCGTGAAGGATACAATTAAAATAATAAAATTAATAAGACAAATGTTAACATTAATACATATATAGAAGTGATACAATTAGTAATCCGAAGCTGTGAAGTAAAATTAGAATGAACTGTACCAATTAGTATTGGCCGCTGTCACCGGCTGGTGAAGTGCCTTTATTGAGGGGGAGGGGATGCAGCCTTCCCTAAGGGGGCAGAGTTTGCAACAGTCAGGCTTTCTGTGCGATACACATAGCTAACCATTTTCAGGCTCCTGTGTATGACGCGGCTGCCACCGACATCGCACACACCACCCTGAAGCAGAGAAGGACCTGGTGTGATCAGTAGAGGAGACATAGTGGAGTTGCAGCTTTCTGCAGCTCACTGTGACATTAATCCGATAACGACCATGGACGTCTATACTCGTCCAATGGCCGTTACCAAGGTATGACGCGGGCTCCCGACTCGAGCCCGTGTCATACCGGCCAGCCCCCAGCTGATTCCTGTAGCTGGAGGCCGGCGTTAATAGCCGACATGCGGCGATCACCGAGGCCGGCTATTAACCCTTTAGATCGCCGATGTCAAAGTTGACAGCGGCGTCTAAAGGTGCCTGTATTCAGTCCCTGGTGGTCCAGTGGGGTGTATCGCCCCCCCCCCCGCAGCGCGATCGCGGGGGAGCGATCCACTACTGAGGTAGCCTGAGGGCTTACCTCTCCTGCTGCGGCGGTTCCGGTGCTCTGAATGATAAAGCCTGGCAGGACCAGGCTTTATCAATCGAGCGCAGTGCACGCAGATCATTGTGGTTTTATGAAACCACAATGATCTGTATGAGGAATCTTATGATTCCTGCTAAAAGTCCCCTAAGGGGACTAAAAGTGTAAAAAGAAAAAGTTTAAAAACACACACATTAACCCCTTCCTTATTAAAAGTTTAAATCACCCCCCTTTTCCCAAATTCTATATTAAAAATATGTAACCATAATAAAAATAAACATATGTGGTATCACCGCGTGCGTAAATGTCTGAACTATAAAAATATATCATTAATTAGACCGCACGGTCAATGCCGTACACGCAAAAAAATTCCAAAGTCCAAAATAGCGTATTTTTGGTCACTTTTCATAACATAAATAAAGGAATAAAAAGCGATCAAGAAGTCCAATCAAAATAAAAATGGTACCGATTAAAACTTCAGATCACGGCGCAAAAAATGAGCCCTCAAACAACCCTGTACGTGGAAAAATAAAAAAAGTTATAGGGGTCAGAAAAGGACAATTTTAAATGTATAAATTTTCCTGCATGTAGTTAGGATTTTTTCCAGAAGTGCGACAAAATCAAACCTATATAAGTAGGGTATCATTTTAATCGTATGGACCTACAGAATAAAGATAAAGTGTCATTTTTACCGAAAAATTTACTGCCTAGAAACAGAAGCCCCCAAAATTTACAAAATGGTGTTTTTTCTTCAATTTTGTCGCACAATGATTTTTTTTCCGTTTCGCCATAAATGTTTGTGTAAAATGACTAATGTCACTGCAAAGTAGAATTGGTTGCGCAAAAAATAAGCCCCCATATGGATTTTTAGGTGCAAAATTGAAAGGGTTATGATTTTTAAAAGGTAAGGAGGAAAAAACAAAAGTGTAAAAACAGAAAAATGCTTGGTCCTTAAGGGGTTAAGGGGGTTGTCCCATTAAGAAAAATAGGTATAAATTGATGAAATATGTGAAATTAAACATATTTCAAATGTACAAGCAATTTAAAAAATGTTACTGCTATAGAGATATAGACTTATTACTCCCCCATGTGCCTGCATTGTTTTGATAACTGTTGCCCATGGTTACGACGCACTGGGTAACACAGGCTCAGCTCAAATGAGATTGTGGGACAGTGTGTGCTCTGTTACCTGGCAACAGCAGGGTCAGAGTTTAGAGAGGAGAGCAGGAAGTGATGCATGGGGGAGAAGAATGCTACAGGGATGGAGGTCATTTCACTTGAAAACAGCAGATTTGTCATTTGTTCCCCTTTACATATATGTATGTGGTGCACATCTGATTTTACAAGCTTTTCATTGTGGGCCAACCCCATTAAGGAGAGCAGCAAATTGGGCAAATTGCCTGGCCACGACCCTAAAGTGTACTGGGGGACCGGTCGGGGGGGGGGGGGGGGGGGTACTAAACTACCTTTTTGACCTGTTGATTTCTCTGAAAATAAATCTTCTGAAGGTTTTTCCTGTAAATGTTTAAAAAAATTCTCTGTTTATCAAAACAATCTGGAACTAGTTCATTCTTTATCACACACCGTCTGAAAGCTTTTGGACTGATGTAATATTTGTGGTAAAAGAGGAATTTCTATTTTATTCCAGCAAGGTCAACATCTGAAAACATACTGGGGGACATTTATCAAACCTGTCCAGAGGAAAAGTTGCTTCATTGCCACCAATCAGATCGCTTCTTTCAGAGGCCTTTTCAAAAATGAAAGAAGCGATCCGATTGGTTGCTATGGGCAATGAAGCAACTTTCCTCTAGACAGGTTTTGATAAATCTCCCCCATTGTAAATTACATTAAAGCAGGTACACTCCCTTCTGTCCCCAGGTGCAAATTTCACCATAAGTCCTTTATATAACGATGCAGTCCTTTATATAATGATGAAATTTGCCTACTTCTGAGTGTGTTCACATGTTCAGGACTGAATACAGAGCCAGAATGTCTTTCCTTTATATGTGTCCTCCATCTATGATCTGTTCCTGGCTTTCTATTTAGTAATCTCCAATTCTATATTAACATAGAAACATGAGGATCAGGTTTAAAATGAAAAGTTTTGAAAGTGGATTCAGAGGACCAGTCTGCAGCTTTAAGAATGTCCGATAGAGAACCACCAGCTTGAAATTATTTGGTGGACATCGCTCCTCTGGTAGAATGAGCATTGAAGATAGAAACATCAATATCGGCTAAAGTCATGGATTGTTTAATCCATCTAGCCAGGGTAGGAAAAGAAACGGGTAGAGGCTTAGGAACACCCTTTTGTCTCTTGGCATCAGAGAATAAAAGCATTTTTCACATTATGGAAGCACAGACTGATATCTGAAAAGTACTATGCGTCTCATTGCCCTTACAGTGTCAGCAGTTTGGAACATGAATTGCAGAGGACAGATTCCCTTTCAGTATGTTGTCCAATTTTACACACCATGATGTCACTAAGGAAATCACAAAATTGGTATTGACATTGTGCCACTACTTTACACATTTCTGAAGCCTGTTATTTTTAAACCACTTAAGCTGACACACCTTATAGTGGCCATACACTTTCAATAGCTGAAAGCTCTTTCTCCCAATCTCCCATACACATGAATATTCGGCACTGACGAATGTTCATGTGTGCTCTATGGAGAGAGGAGGGGGTAAGTTGCTGCCAGACTACTCTGGTGGCAGCTTCTCTTTCCGGAAACAACCTTCCAGGCATGTTGGACTTCAGCTGTTTTACCCTTCTCTCTTCCCGTGAGATCATTTGTCAGAGTGGAGTCAGAAGGCTGCCATACACTTTCGACAGTTGGCCAAACCTCCTAAAGTCAGCAGGTTTTGACAACTTTTGTCTAAATTGTATGGGGTCCTAAAAACTCACAGAACTGTCCTTTACGGTTGCTGAAATATGCTCAATAGCAATCACAGCATAAAAGTTAGTGCTAAATTACTAGTTTATTTTTGGTCTTATATTTTCACCAAAACATTCAATGCAACCATTCTCATTTTATTACCCGAATCATATAGTCCACATAGCAGTTATGCAGAAATTCAGGTACTCCATATTTGCCAGATCACATCATTAAAGAAAACAGTGTAACAGGTTTCAGTATTCTTCCTGGATCACATTGTCAGCAATGCAATCAATGCAGGAGTACTAGTATGTTTTCTGTGTCATAAGGTCTGCAAAAACACACAGCGCAGAATTACCTAGTATATTCTATAGATAATATCAACAAGAGTCAGTGCAGAGGTGCCGTATAACAAATCATCTACTAGACAGCCAGTACAAAGTACTCAGTATGTTTGTTGTGTCATGTCACTAACAAGACGGCCTTGAATAAAAGTACTGAATATATTTACTGTTTCAGAGCCTGAATAACACAAACAGTGCAGAGGTTTTCTGTATCAGATCCTCATCTGTTCTCTCATATACAGTATATGCAGCTGGATTCAGCTCTTCACAGGTCTCTCTTCCACTTTCTTTTCCCAGACTTTGTTCAAGCAAATGGCCACAAGAACAATTATTTGTTTAGATCCTCCCCATTATTGGCAAGTGAAAAATTTGAAAAGTAAAAAAGTGAAAAAAAAAAATATATATATATGAAAAAGGTGACAACTAGAGATGAGCGAACTTACAGTAAATTCGATTCGTCACGAACTTCTCGGCTCGGCAGTTGATGACTTTATCCTGCATAAATTAGTTCAGCTTTCAGGTGGGCCGGAAAAGGTGGATACATTCCTAGGAAAGAGTCTCCTAGGACTGTATCCACCTTTTCCAGCCCACGGGAGCACCTGAAAGATGAACTAATTTATGCTGGATAAAGTCATCAACTGCCGAGCCGAGAAGTTCGTGATGAATCGAATTTACTGTAAGTTCGCTCATCTCTAGTGACAACCGACTTTTTATGGCACATGTTATGGGCAATTTATCTGCCATTGTAAAAGGACTAAGATTAAAATAACTTGTTATATTAGAGACAAGAAAACACGAAATGAAACACGGCTACATAGAGAGAATAAAAAAAGCAAATGATCTTTAGTGTGCATTATGTGTAACTAACAAGCTTTTTATTTACATATTTTACATTAAACTGTATATTATAAAGATGACATATGTGAAATAACATTCATACATCTGGTTATTCTGGTTTAGTGAGCATATGAGGCAGAATAATGGCACATTAATGGCTTTAAGAGCGGCTATTATTAATATTATAATGAATGATGGCTGTATAATATCACAGCAGATGAAGGAACGTATGTGGTTTACAAAACATGAAATTTACTTGACAACCATCATGTGATTCTTAGAAGGCCCCAGTACTATACCATCATCTAGTACAGTGATGGCGAACCTGTGGAACGCCGAGCCCCCTCTGTGGGCACGCGGCCATAGTTCGCCAGGCAGGGCAAACTGGTACATCCCTGTATCCCGAAAGATCTTTTCGAGACACAAGATGTCCTGGTTACCTTTCTGCGACACCGCGTAACTTTAAAAACGCAGGGGCTGCTGAGAGGTAGCGCACGCAGGGACGTCACTGACGTCCCGTGCGTGTGCCCACAGGAACGGAGGAGCGGAGCATCGAGGAGGATGTGCGCTGGCCGACATGGCAAGTTACCAGCTACACTTCAGCTTCGATGTTCTGACCAACACTCTTCCGGTCCCGGGACCTACTGCTACAGTAGATCGTGACCCATGACTGGAGGAGCAGTGGACGGAGCACTGTGAGGCAGTACACAGACATACAGCCTCCAGCCATACACTGTATATAGCTGAAGGCTGTATGTCTGTGGGGGAACTATACTGCACCTAATGTGGGGGAACATACTGCCAACCTAATGTGGGGCAACTATACTGCCAACCTAATGTGGGGCAACTATACTGCCAACCTAATGTGGGGCAACTATACTGCCAACCTAATGTGGGGCAACTATACTGCCAACCTAATGTGGGGGAACTATACTTCCAACCTAATGTGGGGCAACTATACTGCCAACCTAATGTGGGGCAACTATACTGCCAACCTAATGTGGGGAACTATACTGCCAACCTAATGTGGGGGAACTATACTGCCAACCTAATGTGGGGGAACTGCAACCTAATGTAGCAAAACATATTGCCTACCTAAGTTGTTTTTTCTAAACTTAAACCTCAGTATTCTAATTTAATTGCTGTGCTGGCACTTTGAGGGGAAAAAAAGTTGGTGTGCATTACAGTTTGGGCACTTGGGCTCAAAAACGTTCGCCATCATTGGTCTAGTGTCTTTACAACTTCCCCTATGAGTCATTTGGTAGCAGTGTTGAACTGCTGAGATTTACAAAATACTAGGTTCAAGGTTGTAGCCAAGTGTGTAAAATATATTGTTATTTACTGTAGAAACTGGCCAGAAACTTTGTAAGTTTAAGCCAACAAAAAGGAGGAAACTAAGGGTACGTGCACTTGGGCAAAATGTTTCAACTGAAGCTTCAGAGAGTAACAGCCAAAAAAGTAGCAACACATCTCGCCTTTTTTCCATGGTTTGCAGTCTTCTATAGATTTCAATTGGGCTGGCATTTCCTAAAGTGACAGTAAGTGGTTTTTGATGCAGAAATCTGCACAGTGCATAATGCTATGCTTAAGCTATGTTCACATGGCAGAATTTTTAAATGGGATTCTGCTGCA
The DNA here is from genome assembly GCF_029499605.1 of Hyla sarda. Classification (NCBI taxonomy): domain Eukaryota; kingdom Metazoa; phylum Chordata; class Amphibia; order Anura; family Hylidae; genus Hyla; species Hyla sarda. The sequence continues at coordinate 362,362,726 of NC_079189.1, forward strand.
TGGTGCACACTGTGGAATTTCTGTAGAAAGAAAAGTCATGTCTATTATTTCTGCAGATTCAGCTCAGAAATGTACTGCTGTCTAGAAGACAGCACATTTCCAAGCGGTCCTAGTGCCCGCTGGATGATTCAAATGTGCAGAAAGTTTGTTTTTTGTGGCAGACATTTTGCATGGAATCGGCCATGTGAACATGGCCTTAAAGGGAATCTGCATCACCCACACTAATCTATTGGTATAAGCTTGTAGTGCGGGTGACACTGATGACAATGGAACTTACCGTTTGCTAATCTGTTGCTTCTTTCTTCTTTTATTCCTTTTTTTTTCTTATTATACAAATTAAGTAGCTTGCACAGTGAGGTCCATCCTGGATCTTCAGAGTAAATGCCCTCCTCCCATGTGAAATCTCTCTTACGAGCAAAGAATTGTTTTCACTTTATATTGCCTGTCAGCGACCATTGTGCATTTCCAGCCGAAGCCACAGGCCAAATGAAGTAAAATTTCTCTGCTTGCAAGGCCGGATGTCACGGGGCATTTGGGGCTTGGGAAACAGTTACCCACACAACAGGCCTATACCAAATGGATATTTTCTGTGACTAGAGACTTGCCGAGCACAGTTTATACCCCCAGGAGCCTGCATTGCCTGTCATTAAAATCAGATCTCAAAAATGTCATAGGAGTACTTATAACATTATATGGAGGTATAAAATATATTGCCAATGTGGTTTCATTTGTATATAAACTTTTTTTTATCTGTAATACCCCATTAATATATGTACATTTTGCCACTGCTTTGTATTTCTATATACAGGCATGTTCATATATTTACAAGGGTTTGTCACATGTTAAACTCAATACTACTCATTGTAAAGGCATGTTAATTTCATTCTATTACTATAAAGGGGGTTTCTCATCTCAAAATGTTGGCATATTACAAGGATATGCCATTATTTTACAATAGATTGGGTTTGACCTGTGCAGTGTCTTTCATTGGTATTGCTGCATGGCGGTACCCTGAATATTGCTGTGCAGGAAACTGCAGTGTGTTGCTATTCAAGTGAATGGGGATATTTTGTAGTGGTCTGCACAGCCAGGTGGCGGGGAGCACCACTGAGCAGGGAAAAATGATGGGGACAAAATCACTAAACCAGCAGTCTTGTCCCCTTCATTTTGGTTTGGTAGACAAATTCCCAGTTATATGTAATAACTTACTAGATGAGAAACCCCTTTAAAATCCCTGATGCACAAAAGGATAAAATATTTAACTGAATAAAAACCACATGATGAAAGTTTATTGAGAAAATATGGCAAGAGTCTAAGGCACTTCAAACGCTTAAAAATACACATCTATAAGAGGAAAGACAGTCTATATTATATAAATATGCAGGCGAGAACAGCTTATACTTCTTATCAAGAGACATACATACTGCGTGACCAAGACTTGTGATTTTGATAACATTTTATAGATATTAATACATAGTACTAGACATATTTAAAAATACATACATAAATATATATAGAGCACATGTCCGCAGGCCATGCACCATATTCTTCTTTTACAGATTATAAAATATGCAGCAAATACTGAATTTATGAACATTTGTAAATAACATTTTCTTTAATATAAAAGTTACATAATACATAAAGTCAGGACGCCTTTACTTAGTCCATTCAGATCTACTGAGGGCTTTTCTATAATTGACAGCTTATAGCCAGCCCAAGGGCGGCATGTGAGAACATTCTCTTACTCTGCTCTGACTGGAGAGTAGGGTGAGCATGTGTTGTATATAAATATTACACTTAGAACAATGTAGAAGGCACTATGGCACTCTTTTACAAAGGAACCATATGTTTCTTACTAGACACATGATGTAGTATTTCATAGACTTGCTGACTGACTGTACAATTTCTCGGAAGAGTTGTGTGCTTTAGCTTCCATCACTATAGAAGTCTTGGTGACCAGAAGCTTGTGCTCCACATATAGCTTTGATCCAGTTAAAAGACTCCAGGGATTCCATAAAATCAATATGCAACTATTGCTTTAGTCTGCTGGTACGATCAGGCACGTAGACAAGTACATTCAGTAACTGTCGTAAGACACAGTAACGGTTAGCAGCAGCTCCCGCGTAGAAACAAAGTGACCACTGACTCCAGATTAACTGTCAAATGGACTTCTCTGTGTTGGACTTGATGGAAGCTTCTTGCCCAGCCTAGGTGTCCCCTAGAGAAACATGTGAGGGAAAAGAATACAAGTATTTGAAATCCTTTAAAAATTGTGGTTTTTATTCTGCTATATTATTTTAGTGTTTTTATTTTTAGTTTTAATAAAAAGCTAAGACGACAAAACAATAACATATTAGCTTAATTATCGTCCTCTTCCCATAGCTTCAATTTTTGGATTGCATTTCTTTCTTTTCTTGTGTTTCAAGACCAATAAAGCTTATTTTTCGAGAGTCATTTTAACGCTTTTTTTTTTTTTTTTTTAAAGAACAAGTTGTACTTTATATAAGCACCCTATTTCTACTATTTAACATAATACAAAAGCAGAATTTTTTTTTCTGAGGTGAAGCTGACATAAAAATGCAATTGTTGAGCAAGTTTTTTTCTGAGTTCACCCCACAGTAAAAATTATATATTAAACCACCCCTTAACATCTTATTCCCTATCCATGATGGCGACCACAGCAGTCATGCCCCTGCATTTAGGTCTATGGGAGGAGGAGTGACAACTATGTAGTAGCCATCATGCCCCCTCCCATAGACATGAATGGAGGAAGCGTGGCATGACAAATGCAGAAGCTCCAAGCTTCAGTGTTCAGAACGCGAAGATTGCGTGTGGAGGTGGGTGGTCCCAGCGGCCGGACCCCTGCGATCAGACATCTTATCCCCTTATCCTTTGGATGAGGCATATGTCGTCTATGGGTGGAGTACCCTTTAAAGGAAAACTGTCAGCTTGCTCCCCCCACACTAACTAGTGGTACTGGCTGGTAGTGCAGGTAACGCTGATCAGTTTGATGCCTACCGTGCCCGGATCCGTCCCACCATTCATCTGAAATCTTCGTTTTTCTGTATATGCTAATTAGGTGCTAACTGGCACAGGCGGGGTTACTGGCACTGACATCAGGACCCCTGTCCGCAGTGCCGCCCAGTTCATCAATATTCCTCCCTCCGTCTCTCCCTCTTCTCCGGATGACGGAGAAGCGGAGGGAGGGGAGGAATATTGATGAGCTGGGCGGCGCTGCGGCCAGCGGCACTGACGTCAGAGTGCCAGTAACCCCGCCTGTGCCAGTTAGCACCTAATTAGCATATATACGGCGGGACGGATCCAGCGGGATCAAACTGATCAGCATCCTCCGCACTATCAGCCAGTACCGCTGGTTAGTGCGGGGGGAGCAAGCTGACAGTTTTCCTTAAGGGTACATTCCCACACTGCTGCGTATTTTATTTTCTCTGTTGAAGTCAATGGGTAGGAAAATATGCAGCACCAAATACGCAGCAAAATACGCCGTGTGGGAACGTACCCATTCTGCAGGTCAGTTGGGAAGATTTATCAAAACCTTTGTAGAGGAAGAGTCGTTCAGTTGCTCATAGCTACCAACAAGTTTGTGTCTTTCATTTTTCAGAGCCATTTTTCTTCTAAATAATCTGACCGGTTGCTACTGGCATCTTCATCACTCCTCTTCCACATAGGCTTAGATAAATATTCTCCAGTAAGATTATAGTAATTTCAAATGTATCTTTTTGTCTTATTACTTATTATTTCTACTTATTACTACTTTAAAAAAATAAAATGCACAAAAAATTTGCTTTGCATTGCTATATTGTAACCTCCTATGATTTCTTTTCCACCTTCAGAGCTACCTGAGGGCCAATTTTTAGCAGGGTAAGCTGCAGTTTATATTGGTACCATTTGAGGGTAGATCGGACATGATTGCTTTTTTATTCAATGTTTTGTGAGATGTGATAAAACCAATGTTTTGTGAGATGTGATAAAACCAATGTTTTTGTTTATTGCATTCACTGTGCAGGATGAATAACAATATAAATAAATAAAAAATGGGAATACAAGGCAATTCAAATTATTATTATTTTTTTTATACATTTTTTTATGATTTTTATTTTTTTTACACTGTAAGTCTCCCTAGGAGACTTGCACAAGCAATCATTTGATGACTTATACAGTGCACTGCAATGCTATTGTATTGCAGTGTACTGTTATATTTGTGCTCTGTTGGTACAGCCTGTCTATGGCTGGGTCAGTGTTAGAGCCATCTCTGAGAGCATAGGGGAAGGAATGTGGAGTGCAGAGACCATTTGGCACAGCACAGGAAGGGACTGCCCAGATGGCACTTGTGACTGCAGCTTAAGGAAGATTCAAACTTGGTTTCCTTGGTCATGCTTCACCATTCTCCATACTAAACTGTTAACAGTCACTCTTGAAATTCACCATAGACATTAGCAATGTGCCCACATTACAACAGCAGTAGGTATGTAGCTGCTAGACACATTATGTTTTGTATCTATGGAATGAACAAAAGGGTCAGACAAGCAAAATCCCTTATTTTTCCTCCCTTAAATTGCTAGACTGTATTTGTGCTTAAAAATATCTAATTTCTAGGATCGCTTGTGGCTCAGTAATGGATTGATCCCACTCATCATCTTATGAATGAATTCATCGTTTGGCTTAATAAACAATCCCCGGCAAAAAATTATGGACTGACCACATTTAGAGGCTATTAACCAGCCTTTTCATTTTGTAAAAATACACAAATCACGGATGATACAAAATAATAGATGAATGTTCTGGCTTCCTGAAACATAAACTACATCTATATTTTAGATATAGCAGGACTGTACTTACTTGTGATGGGGCTTTAGAAAAATTGACATGAGCATAGAGAAGGACTCCTATATCCTTATGACCAGCATCTAAGGCAATTGACAAGGCTGTGCTACCATCCTAGGAACAAAAAAGGCACAACAAGTTTTACACAAGGGAACTCCGTATAACGCATCAATTCAAAATGTATAAACAAGCCGTATAGTTTTTCTGTAACCCACGCCACAAAGCGGCATCATGCAGGAGTGTGACAGCCTTCTTTTTTCACCTTGCATTATTCACCTGCTTTGAGCTCGTAGTAAAGCATCTGTCAGATGAACTGAATGGCCTGCAGTATTTTTACAGCTGCTGATCAGCTGCCATCCCCCTCAATGCAGTTAACTGGATGGCTTAAAAATAACACAATCCTAAAACTGTGTATAAATACGTCTTTATATATCTTTAGTCGTTCAGATTCACTTTCATTTTTATTTTCATATAATTCAAATCAAAAACAGTAAATGTGAAAATCTTGAAAACATTTTCATTTTAGTATATACATTATACACACAGTGACCAATAAAACCCTATTGTGTGGGGCCACCACCTATTAGCTGAAGCTCAGAACTTTGTAGAGTTTGGCTCTTCGCGCTGGAAGAAAGCAGATATTCTCCGAACAATAGATGCCATGTAACCCTTTCTTTTTCCTACAGTACAATTTCAGGTACAAACGAGAAATTTCCATGGTCGTCCCTCCAGTTGTAGTTAGAGGGAATGTAGCTGTAAATAGTGGGGCACTGAGAATCTATAGTCCTGTAAATGGATTAACTTACATTGTCCTCCAATGCAGCATTACAGCCTGGTTGGGCCAGTAGCAGCTTGACTATCTCCACATGTCCATGTTCGCTTGCGCACATTAGAGCTGTGGAGCCCTCGTCATCCTGGATATTAACATCTGCACCACAGGCCAAGAGAGCCTTGACCATATCAATCCTCCCATGACTCACTGCAAGCATTAAAGCTGTCTGGCCGGCCTGAAACAGAACACATGTACATCAGTCTTTCCATAAACATGAGGCACAACATTTGAAGTACTGTACAGACAAAAATAGATACACTTGTGAATACAGAAGAACTGAATAAATGGCAATTTCCCAGAGGGCACTGATTTATCTTAAAGAGGAATCTTTTCCAGAAGGTAGAAAACTGACTTACAGATCAATCACCTATAGATGGCACTAGAGAGACAATGGGTGAGTAGAAAACACTCTGGATTCTTGCTTGTCCTCTGTAGTTTTGCTCCCTTCTTAAAAATAAATGGAATTTTATGCAAGGCCTTTCCCACTCCATAGGTTCACATAAAGCACCACTATAAGCTCTCCAGGAAATCCTATTCTTCCAAGCCTTTCTAATGCACATTGTACCCAGTAGTTGGAGGCCTTTCCTGGGGTAACTAAGCATATAGCAGCACATTGTAATCCAGTTATTTAGCCTTCACATGTATACAATAAGTCAAGGACTGGGTAAGTGGACAGAAGTGTAAATATTGCAGCAAATGGATCTCCCCCTATAAGTAGATCTTTCCCTGTCAATTGCTTGGCTATTTATCATTGTACTGATCTGGATAAATGTGGCATTTTGCTTCATTAAAGGATGAATGTAAGGTTTGGTTATTTAAGATGTTATGCGCTTACATCTATGTTTGTAGCACATACCTGGCTGGCTTTGGCATTGACATCTCCACAGCCGAAGAGTTCCCCTACCACTTTCATGTCCTTGGCTGCTTCCACAGCTGCCAGGGCAGCGAGCATGATGGGAGTGTATCCAGCCTTATTCTGGTGGTTTACGTTACACACATCTGTAAAGAAAGAACCCATTCTAGTAGGCCTGACACGAACAGAAGAATAACAGCAAGCTGAAATCATTTGAATGAGCTCATGTTCTCTACATTGGAACAGTAGATGTGTTATAAATTAGACAATAGTGTTCTCACATATACAAAGCTCTATAGATACAGACAGATCACAGCTGAAAAACTAACAACATTTTAATAATTCCCCTCACAAAGACATCTCATGTAAAAGCCTTAATGTCACAACATATACTATGACTACATGTCATTCCTGTATAGACTACATTTTGTTACCGTTGGCACAGCAAGCCTAGCACTCCAAACTTATTCCAAGTTTTGGATGTCATTTTCCTGTAATCTGAACTGAAAACCATGTAAGGAGATGCATATTTGCTGGTCATCACTGTGGCATTTTACATTGGCATTACCTTACTAAACTAAAATGTAGCCTACGAGTACACTGCTTCACACATACACCTCTGTGGGCAATACAATGCTTCTGAATCTCTGGTGATAATACATGTGCACAATAAAATGTTGTCTAACCTGCATCCAGCAATAGTCTGACAATCTCAAAATTAGAATGGGATACACTATAGTGAAGTGCTGTGTTCCCATTGCCATCGGCCATGTTGATGATGTAGCAAAGGACAGCGTGGGAAAGCTCTACAAACGCTGCAATGTAATCCTCTACCATGGCTGGAATGGCGGATTTCTGACTTGACACACGGAACCACTCATTTTGAATAGTGTTTAAGCACAGCCTCTGTCAAAGCAAAAAACAATTCAGTAAATAATATATTCAGTGTGTTTCAGTAAAATAATAGAAAAAACTTATTAGCAGCTCTCAATAAATAAGGGCAGGGCAAGCAAAGTATAGGGTGCAATGTTTTTATGGCACACCTCGAGTCTTGCAACAATGAATAATGGGGAGATTACCTTGATGCAATACAGTCATGTAATAAGCACTCATAAGAAATAATATTGTGTGATGGATCAGATTAGCATATATAAATGGTATTAGATATTGCCAGTAATTACTATGTAATGAGCACAACGTTTGGCTGTTCAGTCGTTACATTTGGCTAACAGGCGGCAGAACGGAAAGGCTGTGTATTTTTTAGATGCCAATGTTAATTATGACCTGACTACAATATAGTATTAGTAGCATGACACTTAGTAGCATTACTGCATATATTACATGACAACTTTAAAAATTAGCGACTACTTACCACTTCTTTACTTGCTAAAGCCCGAGGATCATCCACTGCCTCTTTCAGAACATTGCAGGCAGACAGCATCTTTTCACTTAATTCATATCTGCACACAAAACAAACCAGATTAACGCTTAAACATTACAGGGTTTTACAGCCTATACTTTGTTGGCATATCACTAAGATAAATTCACTTTATTAGTTACACATTGCTAGTACCAGGTTGGACCCCCTTTTGTCATCAGAACTGCCATCATTCTTTGTGGCATACTTTCGATAATGTGCTGGAAACATTTCTCAGAGCTTTTGGTCCATAAGGACATGATGACATCACACAGATGCTGCATATTTGTTGGCTGCACATCCGTGATGCAAATCTCTCCTTCCACCACATCCCAAAGGTTTCTATTGGATTGAGATCTGGTGACTGTGGAGAGCGCTGGCATACAGTGACCTCATTGTCATATTCAAGAAACCAGTTTGAAATGATGTGAGCTTTAAGACATGGTGCATTATCCTGCTGGAAGTAGCCACCCGAAGATGGGTACAATGGAGGAGAATTATCATTGTTTTGCTGTGTTTTGGTTTTTTTTTGCGCTGTTTTTTGCTGTTGTGCACCAAATGTATCAAAAAGGCCCACAGACAAATATTGTGCACATTTAAATTCACCTAACAAACGGCTGTGAATCGCCAAATTGGAAGTTTTCTTTTGTTTTCCCTCAGACTAAGTTGCCTGTGCTGTGACCTGTGAGCTCGGTACAGAAGGCTCTGTCATAGCAGGTTGCCCTAGTTGTAAATGTTTTATGTTTAAAAGGGTTTCTTCCCGACTTATTTTTTTACTTTTCGTATGTTGCAGGTCCTTTTCTGCCTATTTACGCTCAGAGTTGGCCCTGCTTAATTGCTAATTGTTCAATATCATAACCTGGTGTGCCCCAAGTTGGAATAACAGAGCTGTTAGGTCTGTCTGTTAAGAAACATGCACCAATCTTCAGACTAAATGCAGCTTACCTGTTACCAAGTTGTCTACCCTGCAGCATTTTCAACACCTAGGCCAGTGTTTCTGAACCAGTGTGCCTCCAGCTGTTGCAAATCTACAACTCCCAGCATGCCTGGACAGCCAAAGCATGCTGGAAGTTGTAGTTTTGTTACAGCAGGAGGCACACTGGTTGAGAAACACTGGCCTAGGCCATTATGGCTAGGATTGTCACCGCCCCCTGGTCTCAAAACTTGGGGCTCTCACTTTGCGCCCTCCAGTTTATTAGGTGAGCGACAATTTAAGGCGATTTGGCTCACAAAGCAACCCAAATACATGAATACTCTCTCTAGCAGCTTGTTAGAAAATACAAGGACAGCGATGGTGTCTCCAGCTGTTGCTAAATGTGAATTAAAATAAATAATAAAATATGATAATACTAGCTTGTTTGGCATGTCCTAATGGTATGTAATAATCTCTATTAATACATTTATCTTTGTTAAGAATAGTTAATTGACATATTAGATGATCTGATTAGGTCACACAACCCTGCTTGGTGCATAGGGGGAGATATATCAAAATCTGTAATGTAATGTAATCTGTAAGAAAATGTTGCTGAGTAGCCCATAGCAACCAATCAGATCGCTTTTCGACAAGGCCTCTGAAAAATAAAAGAAGTGATCTGATTGGTTGCTATGGGCAACTCCACAACATTTTCTCTGGACAAGTTAAAACAAATCTCTCCCAAATGTAGTTGTTTTTTCATTTTGCTTTCTCTATTAGAACAGATGCCTCCTTACTAAATAACTGGTCCCCCATGCTTGAAAGTAATTTCACTGGGGTCTGACATTTTCTTAACCCCTTTAGGACCGAGGCCATTTTGACACTAAAAGGACCAGAGCATTTTTGCACATCTGACCACTGTCACTTTAAGCATCAATAACTCTGGGATGCTTTTACTTATGAATTTGATTCAGAGATTGTTTTTTCGTGACATATTCTACTTGATGTAATTGGTAAATTTTCGTCGATATTTGCATCATTTCTTGGTGAAAAATTCAAAAGTTTCATGAAAAATATGAAAATGTTGCATTTTCCTAAATTTGAAGCTCTGCTTGTAGGGAAAATAGACATTCCAAATAAATTATATATTGATTCACATATACAATATGTCTACTTTATGTTGGCATAAAGTTCACATGTTTTCACTTTTTGAAGACATCAGAGGGCTTCAAATTTTTCAGGGACCAGTTCAGTTTTGAAGTGAATTTGAGGATCTTTATGTTAGAAATACCCCATAATGGAACTTATTATGAAAACTGCACCCCTCAACAAATTCAAAATGACATTCAAAGAGTCGGTCACTGGCCGCATTAATCTTCTTAAGCTCATTGTCCTCCCCAAATGCCTATATGTGCTTGAGCATGCGTCAGTCCCTGCCCCAAGTCCTTTTTTGATACCATTCATTCCCTTCTCTCCCAGTTTATCTGGGGACCCGGAAGGCCTAAAATTCGCCTTGCCACTCTGCAGTGCCCTAAATTAGAGGCCGGCTTATCTCTACCGGATTTCTTTCTCTATTACTTAGCGGGCCATTTGCGCTATCTCAGTCACTGGGTCATTGCGGAAACAATGCCAGATGCAGAACAATCTCTGGATAGATTTGTCCCTTCCCTGTCCCCACGACTCCTCCTCGAGAGCTCTACTCTGGGGGGGACGCGCATACTTGCCCCTCCATAAACTGGCTATTACGGTCTGGCGTGCCGCTAAGATGACCTATGGATTCTCTGACATACCCTCAGATACTCCGCTGTGGCATAACCCGAGCTTCACACATGTTGATGGCAATCTAGACCCAGCTTTCTGGCAGAATGCTGGGTGCATATCTTGTAACATTTGTACCGTGACAACATTTTATGTTTGTTTGACCAACTGCAATCTAGTCACGCCTTACCTAGACATAGTTTCTTTAAGTATTTACAGCTGCGTCATGCCCTGAATGCTCAGTTTCCATTGGGGGGGGGCCCACTTATCTTGGCCTTCCACTAATAGGGATTCTGAAGTCACAGGGACCTAGGGGATTGGTGTTCATCCTCTACACTTGTCTTATCCAGGCCAAGAACTCCCACTCACAGTTACCGGCTGTTCAGTATTGGCAATCACGCATTCCAAATTTAACCGGGGATGACTGGGAGGAGATCCTATCCTCGCATATGCGGTGGTCTCCGGCCGCTAATAATAAACTCATCCAATTGAATATTATTCACTATAGCTATATTACTACCGTTCGACTTCACAGAATGGGTCGGTCTACCTCTGATGCTTGTCACAGTTGTGGTGCAGTTCGGGCTGACTTTTGGCATCTCCTCTGGTCGTGTCTGCAAATTGTGTCCTTCTGGCAGGACGTTCTTTGACTTCTTGCTACTGTGGTGCAGCCTTTCCCCCAAGTGACCCTTTAGTATGTCTATTTGGTGTGTTCGATGAGGAGGTGTGGACTCATGTCTGCACGTTCCTGCGGGAAACTTTATTCTTGGCCAAGCAAGCAATTGCACTCAAGTGGATGGACCCACGCCCGCCTACCCATTCCAATGGAAGGCGTTGGTTAATGCTGTGATACCCTTCTCCCATATAGTGTACAAGAATAGGAAGTGCCCGGGTAAATTCCTTTCAGTGTGGGGTGCATGGTGCTCCTCTCCTCTTACTCAATGTACTTTATGTCTACTCCTCGTGTTCGTGATAGTACTGTGTACCGGTTCCTCAAGCTCTACAATCTTTCCTGGTTTGCTTGTGTTTCTTCCCATAGTCGGTGCCTGGCTGTCTGTACCTTCTGTTTTGTTCCTTGTCTACTTCGTGCCCTACTTGTTCACCTACACCCTCTGGATCTGTGCTGGTGTGTGCCTTACTCAGGTACTCTGTTTTGTGTCAGTTTACATGGTGATTGTTCGCTGGTTGTTATTTTGGGTTTTTGTTTCTTTTAATGTGTCTCAGCTATATCCTGTGTAGGCCTGTTGCGGTTTATGACAGCTCCGATCAACCCTATTTTCCAGGCTATCGGGGCATCAGAGACCCGATCAGCCCGGAATCGCCATTAATCACCGATCTAAATTGATCAGGACCCCCCCAGGCATTTGCACGGGATGCCTGCTGAAAGATTTCAGCAGGCATCCCATTCTTATCCCCGTCCGGCCCCCTTTGGATTGCCCAGGTTAACCCCCCCCCCCCAAACCCCTACCATGAGTTTAATACTGGCCACATTCTAAAGTCTCCTGTGACTGTCCCTGCCAACAACTTCTCTCTGGCATGCAGGGAGATCCCAGCATGCACTGGGCTTTTAAAGTGGCAGTGGCTGGTGGGGGGATCCCTTCATCATTAGTCAGCCCCCCCCCCCCCCCGTATGAATTACTGGGGGAATCAGCCGCTCTCATCCCCCCCCCCCCCCCCCGGTTCCTATGCCCATGACTGCATCACTAACAGATTCTTCGAACATTCCGTTAGGAGCAAATCGTAAAATGAATTACAATGAAAACAAACTATGTAACCCACCACGGACACCACACACAGTCAGGAAGCCATTACCAGAGATATATTGGTAAAGATTGTTATGGTTCTAGGGTATTTTTCTAACACACTTATCAGTAAATATTACTCCATGGACAGTCATCAGCTGAAATAAATAAGAAGTAAAGCGTATCCTGTATGACAGCTGAAACTGCAACCATGGATGTGCTGCTCGATGACACACTGTACACAGAATATTTACAACAGTAATAACCCAGAACACCATTGTACCTTTCTCGGATTTCCACTTTCTCGGTCTCTTTCTCTGCATCACTTATCTCGGGTACTTCTGTTTGCCCACTTGCCACACCCTGTTTTATCCCTTCAGAGTCTGCAGTAAAGCTTTCCTCTTCTTCACATTCATCGTCTGACTCTGTGGATGAGCTTTCATCTGAGCTTGATTCATCACTAGATGTGGTTTCATACCTGAAAAGTACAGACCTAAGACCTTAACACTGCTCCCTATCACAATGGTACAAATGGTACTGATATCTGTAAAGACTCTCTCTATTGAACGATCATTTGTAGTTTACATAATACAAAAACACAACTCTTCCAGACTCATGACAAGACAAGGTTATGTCCAACAAAGTTTGTACCATTTTTACGAACACTTACCCGCCATTGATACCAACAAACTGGAGATTTTTCTTTGTGTTTGAGGATTCCTTCTTCTCATCTTTTCTCTTCATGATGGACTTGAGAGTACTGTGACTCCGTGTGCTCACTATTACAGAGGAAAAGGAGAAAACCCATTAAATATTCTACCAAAGCTGGTATATCTCATTGCCGATGACCTGTCAAAAATCTTCATCCTAATCATAGAGATATCTTGGCCGCAGCAACCACTGACAACTAGGTACTGATCAAACAGCACTGCAGTATTTTTTTTTGAAAAAAATTGTAAAAGCAGATAATATAAAGGAAAACAGGAAAATGATAAGCAACATCCACATTCTAGCCAAATCATCCATGACAAGATCGATACTTTCCACATCAGGTCCATATGTGTCAGTGTGTTGTCCATATAGCTTCTTATACCAAAATCACCCCACAACGTGCAGGAGAAAATGGAAACCTGATTTTGAAGATGCTTTGTTAGACAGACATGTTTCATTATTCATTCACTCCCCGTAAATAAAGCTTCTAATAAGAATACTATGTGCAACTAAAGTATAAATGTGTAAGGAACCTTGTGTGGATTGGGGATTATGATACTATGCACAGATCCAGATTAATGGCGGAATGTTGGGAGCTTTGTTTGAGCCAATATAAGTAAAAGGTTTCTATATGCACTGAGTGGGAACTTTATAAAGAAAGTATTTAGACAGCTATTTCTGTTTTATTGGAAGAATGCCCCGCGTCTGTTGGTGCTCTCCTAGTCTGGATCAACAGGGGAGAGGAGGGGCAACAGAATCATTTTGTCACTTCCTCTATTCTCAAGGGTATCAGAGGACGTGGGACCACTACTATTCATAACCTATATACGTGCCACACATTTGTCTATGAACACCCCTTTCATGCTTTCTTTTCTGTATTTTGTACCATAAACAGAAGAAGCTGTATTTTCACAGGCAAGCTCAACATTTGTTGAAGAGGAGAACACCTCGTCGCCATCTTTTTCAATGTCCAGCCTCTCTAGTTTGGAGACTCCTGGTCGGTCAACAGTCTGTGCACTAGAAGCGTAACATTCTGCAGATACTTTGGCCTGACTCGTGCGATTCTCTTCAGACCCTGATACAAAAAATAAAAATAAATAAGAGACAGATAAACTCTGTAAACTTACCCAAAGTTATGTCAACATGATATGAAGAACCCTAATGTCACCTGAATACACACAACCTGAAACTATTAAAAATGTCTGTATGTCACTGCCAGCCTCAAACAATGGTGTACGTGGTGTTAAGCAGTAAATATGTCAATAGCTTATTGAGGGGAACCATGTACTTATAAGTAGCCTGTTTATGGAAACTAATAGAGGATCATCTGTCGGGTTCACAGCCATAGATAATGGGTCAGCTTACCACAATGTACAGCAATCCTTAACAGAGGAATTAAAGGGATTGTCTGGTAAAATGTATTATTTTTCTATTGTGATTGACAGTTCCCCTGCCTGTAGACCCTACGCTCTGCAGCTCAGGGGAAAGCAAAGTCACCAGCCATGGACAGAACGCCCTGATGCTGGAGCTACGAAGGGACCAAGGAAGGAGAGTTAAAAGGGATGTCCGGCAAAAACTTAATTATCACCTATCCACAAGATAGCGGATAAGTAGGTGATCACAAGGGATCCCGAGATAGATGATAGGTGATCGATAAGTAGGTGATCACAAGGGATCCCCAGCACCAGGGCATCTACAGCAGTCTAATAAAAATGAACGGAACACGTGCAGTCTTCCATATGCTCTCCTTACTGGGAGCCGGGGTCCCATTTTAGATATCATGGCTGGGGCGGGTCCTATCTGTTCACCTCCGTGATCAGCTACTATCTTATTTTTCTTCCTCTTTAAAACCTGATGTGTAGACCTATAATAAATATGCAATGCAAACTTTAAACACATTTCAAACTTCGTTCTTCATCATACCAAGGAATCCTTCTGTCATCTGTAGAATGTCTTTCTAAGACACCACCATCTGCCTGGCTACAGTAATGAGTACAGTAACTTACATGAAATGCTCAAACAGTTAAGTCTTTACAGAAAGGAGGAACATATAACTTTAAAGTTTCTATTCTATCATGTAAAAAAAAAAAAAAAAACTGGTATAAACTTGTCACCACCATCTACCTCAATCATTTTTCAATAGGCTTACAGTTCAATAAAGCAACTGTGTGTGTCCTGTATGTATAGATGAGGTATTATACAACTATAATTATATACACACACACATAGAACATCAATGCTTGAAAATGCTCCTATAGGAGGACAGAAACGTTGCTGCCATTATATGAGCCAAATTCACAATTTTTTCACTACTTTCTACAATTATTTGAACTTTGATCTAGTATGGGGCGCTGGCACCATATTGGACATTGAGATAAGTAGTGCTGCAACTTGTGTGTATATATATTTACATTTATTTATTTAATATGTATACAGCAAAATTAAATGGATTGAAACAGTGAAATGTACCGTAAATACAAAATATAGTTAAAAATCAGTCTGAGGAGGACAAATGGCTAGGGGCAGTACTAGGGAATAATCTGTAGCATGACCCCTTGGCTGTACAAGTGCCAAGATGTCTGCAGAAGTTTCTTTCCTGTTTTCTGCTTAATAATGTTACAGACCAGTGGAACAACAATGAATACATGCTGATAATATGCAAAAAAGAAAAATTTATAGTCTCTCCAGCCAACATTAACAACCCGCACTCTTGTAAATAACAGTATTTTTTTCTTGTAAACTAAACTGGTCATACCCCGGACATTAACCAGCTTTCAGCCATATTAGTCCGGTGAGTCCAATCATCTGGCGTCTAAACGAAGATGCAGAATAATTGTGATCAGTCCCATTCAAATGGGATCAGTTCTTGCTTCATTTCCCCTCCAGTGCATTTTCTACAGCGCCGGAGGGGAGAAAAAAGAAAAAAAAAAAAACTGAGGACGCATATATGTAAAGGAGGTCTTAGAGTATCCAGAATAAAGTAATTTTAAGCATATTTTTAAGGGAAAAAATATAAAAAAAATCAGTAAATTAAAAATAAAATAAAAAGCTATACGCACACAATTACATACACACAATTTATACAGCTATTGCCTTTCTGGCAAGGGCATCAGGACTACTTGGAGCTTTCTCACTTTCACCATCAGTGACCCTGGTAATCCAAATTCTGTTCTGTATATCTCATAATGGGAAATTTATAATAACTACAATATGACAACAGACATCGCTAGGTTATAAGAAAATCACAGAAACTACATGCCTTTCACTATAAGGAATGGTTTGGCATAAGTGACATTATCACACTTCTAATATGTAAGTGTCACTACTAGTGCCTTCATATCAGAATAGGTCTGAACTACCATTTTACCTTACATCGTTTTTATTAAAAAAAAAAAAGAAAAAGATTCAAGTCTAATACAAAATATATTTTTTAAAATAAATAAGCAGACGAACACTTAATGGCTGCAAATATTTCTTGACCAGAAAAGGAAATGAAATGGCAGTGACCTAGAGGCAGACAAGTCTGCCAAAGCAAGATTGCATATGGCTGCTCCACAGTACTAAGATACATGTGTTAATGTTACAATAGCAGGAAATTGGATGGGAGTGTTTAGGGACAGCCAAGAGCACTCTGCTGCTGCATGGCACCCCTTGTCAAAACCTAGTGCGGAAGTGTGAAGGGAGTAGGCAGAGAGGGTGTGAACAGCACTGCAGAGGAAACACTAGGTTATTCCTAACACCTCTCACTTATCCGGTGTTCATTCCATGGCTAATGCTTGGAGTTCTTTTTACAGTAAATAAAAGTCTTCAAAAAACAAAACAGAAAAAAATAACTGCAATTCACAGAGAAGAGAAGCAGAACTGGACAGTCATCCTGCATTGATGTTAATTTCTATAGAGAACCACCAGACAATCCATAGTTAAAGACAGAACAATGCACCTAAAAGCAAAAGTAAGTCGAAGCAAGAAAACAGACTACACGCGAAAACAGACTACACGCGAAAAGTACGTAGAATCCTCAAAACTGTTTCATGTGCTGAATGATAGACACTAAACAGGAAATGGATACCAAACTCAATTAGACAGATATACCAGGCACTGCACAGAGTAGCATTAGCAATCCCGTTTGGATGGAATTAGACGACTATAGGTGCTTTAGTGTAGCTGACTGTGTCTTCGGGTGCAGACTATCATATAATAGAAGATAACTTCAAGTACTTGTGAAGTGTAGAAAAATGAAATCGCACTCACCCGGACTGTTGCTTCAGCGTACGGAAATTTTATTCCAATATCGTAGTTGTACAAACATAGATTACATATCCATGGCGGGGAGCGAGAGCCGAGCACGACTCTCAGACACGGGGCACACCACCGATAGGCTACTAGTTTTGCATCACTGCCGACGCTTCTTACGGCCTAGGTGACGCGAAACTAGTAGCCTATCAGTGGTGTGCCCCGCGTCTGAGAGTCGTGCTCGGCTCTCGCTCCCCGCCGAGGAAATGGATACCCACTAGTGCATATAAACTGGCAATACAGAGTCCCATATTGCAACTAACGTACCTTACAAAAAACACACTAATAGGGAATGTTCATATTGCTAAACACCACACACATTTGGACGGATTCTGTGTAAATTTTGGCATCCAAATCAACGAATTTGCACTTGAAAATTTCCCATTAACTTTAATGGTAATGTTTACACAACACTAAAAAATAAACATTGTGTTAAAAAAAAACAAGACACACTAGGTGGATTTTTCAGGGGAAAAAAAAGTTTTTATTTGTAATCCCTGCATATTCCTCCCAATGTAAAATCCCTATCAAAATCAACACCAAAACAAAAAAAAATAATGGATTTCAGGTGCAAATTTCCTTGTGGATTTTGAGGAAAAATGTTTTGCCTCTTTAATTTACCATGCAAACAAGCCTGAAGAATGTATAGCAATGAATACACATAGAACACATAGAAGGTAAAAGCACTCCAAGGGGGTATAATGATCCTTCCACATTTTTTTGATTGCACAATATGGTAACATATCTTTGTACACACATAACAAGCGCCACATGACACCTTATGACAAAAAGCAAAAAATTTGTGCTTAGGCAGCACATTGACTTTTTATGAGATCACTAGTCAGACATGTCAATAAATGTGTGAAAAAGGTAGCATGCAAGCTCCACATTGATCAGCACTATAATACTCTTACATTAGGCTCATAGATGAGATGTACAACACGCCAGTACAAATAAATGTACTAGGAATAACAACACTAAGCTTGGACAGAAAACCTGCCCTGCTGCTATGGGAATCCAAGCACATAGTCCGGTGTCATGTTATTTACTTGTAAACCACAGTAGTCGATCACTAAAAAGTCTTCTCTAAAACTCATTTGCAGCAGAATGCACAAGCAAGTATGTAAAGGGAGACAAGGTGGGATGAAGGGTTCAACCAGCTAGAAGTTCTGTAGGGGCAGGGCTTTGAACACCGAAGCATTACATCAACTGGTAACTATCAGGGTATAGTCAACATACCCTATTATGTTCAAGTATAAGAGTCCTGGGGATTGGCACTACCCGCCATTACATACCCATGCCTCTGTGAGAGTGCCGTGGTTAATTCACTCCTGCATATTGTGATACCCTATTGTGTTCCTGATAGATGCATGGACCCTTTGTGTTCTATTTACTGGTGTTCAAAAGGTGCCTGGATGGCTGCATTTCCCAGTTCTACCCCATCCTGTCAGGGGCTTAATTTGGAGCTCGTTTGGAACATTAATGGAGTTCAGGCCTTATCCTCTGATAGAAATAGGATGAGGTAATGACTGGTAATAATCCAAACAACTGAGGCATTTTGCAGGGTCACAGAAATAAACCTGATGCCTGTCACAGCTCATCAGCTGTCTGCAAGACTAATATAAAATTATCACAGAAAATAATAAATGTGCCGAGTGTAGTGCCCTTCTGTAAGTGTTTAACCCTGTATTAACCGGTCTGCTCACAAACATACAAGCAAATTACGTGGGGGAAGAAACAACTACTACTTGGCAGAAAGCTAATTCATAGGCAGGATCAGGGATTCTCCAATCTTTTTAGTCCAGTGCCCCTCAAGCCAGCTGAAGACGCTACTGAGGTACCAGTCATCCATGACAACACATCATCTAATGCCCTTCCACATCATGTTAATGATCTCTGCTGCAGGTATATGTGGATCTGAAATAGGTAATATGTGGGATAGAAGAGAGGAGTCTATACTTTTCTATCCCACAGACTATGTTTGGTCAATTGAGGCCTATTGCTTCATTACTTATATGTTTCAATACCTTTTTGATGAAATTCCAACACATACTCTACATTAGAATATGGCACCAGGATTTGAACATTACTGCTGACTTGGCCGAATGGTGCTGTACAGGGGACTCCGCTTCTCCTTGTTCTATAAATACGACCACTATGGAAGCATAGAATAGGGTTTGTATAGGTACGGTTGGCATCCCCCCATTACATTGTATCCCTCTTTTTGTGTTCAGGCCTCGTATAGCTACCATGCTTGTACTTTATACTGTCCATTTTGGTTAGTACCTTAATTTAACCTATTATCTTTGACCTGTTTCACATTTCATGTATGCTTTGTGGGATAGCCTTCCGTCCTGTACGTGTATGAATCTGGTGCTGCTTTTTCCTAATTTCTATGTATTTTTTATATATGCAATATTTTTTACATGAAATTAAATAAAGATTATAATTTTTATACTTTGACATAAATCCTTTGTGGTGGTGCATTTTCTTTGGTTCGGTGTGAGATTTAACCATTGCATCTATTACCTGCATGTGTTGGCAGGGTTTTTCTGATTTGGTTGGTAAAGCATAGAATTTAGATGGCATTTGGTTCTTTGCTATATAGCCCACGTTGTACCAAACTACTGAGCCACAGGCTTTCATGGCTGCTTCTATCTAGGTGATATTAAGCACACCTAGGGGGACCTGCCTCAAATTTATCAGATTTTGGAATAAGGTTTTTGGCCTGTACTTACATACAGACCCAAAAGCAGCCCTGCTACATTTTAAGCCTGATTCTCTAACATATGTGAAATATACCGTTTCCACTTTTGTCTTTCTAGCCATTAAACAGAAAATTGCACTTTGTTAAAAATAAAAACTACTCCATACACTTTCTGGGCATTCCAGTCTCAGGTTATTTTTCCTCAATAGTGAACGATGCATCACCGAACTCCACCCAAAAGGTACTGGAGGCGTCCGTAGTTGAGGATGGTTTATTACATATCATAAAAAAGACTTTAAAAGGTGCTATAGCAACGCGTTTTGGGGAGATAAGCACATAGTCTCCCCTTCCTCAGGCCATGTTCCACTTACTAAAACTCCTTACTTACGGTATATACACAATTGTACTTACATGTTCATCCACCTCCGGTTGGCGCCGCTGGCAATACTGGAGTGGGTAGACTTCCAGTTTGGGACTACATTAATATTTGCTATACTACAAGTCCAGTGTCTCATGTGTCGTTATCCTTTACCGCCCGCCATCTTCATTTCCATGAGACGCTGGATGTGTCACCAAGCCGCGCCGCAGCGTCACCTACTGCGCCACGGTGCAACTTTGAATGCAACGTGCGCTCCATTTTGCTTGCATGTGACTTCCTTTGCTGTGTGAAACGCCCCATCGGCTTCACCTAACCAGATATCCAGTGTTCTGTATACTTCAATTTCAATAATGCAAGCTTCACACTTCTGATTATTGCGCTGTGCGAATGCTCTCTAGTTTGATGGGAGTCCATCCATTTAAGCTTGCCAGCGGCCTCCAACTTCTGCCAAGGGGGCTGCAACATTATCCATATGGCTAATATAATACCGGCACTACAATCAATATTAATGCTAATATAAGATCTGAAAATATTCAATAAAAATTACAATATATTTCCACTGACTCATTCATGGTAATGTATACCCAAAAGATTATAGATCATCACTAACACTCCTCATCACTTATGTCAAACATACACATTAAAGTTAATTATATATTAATATACATATATTGAAAATATGAAAAATTTTACATAAAACAACCAAAGAGGAGGTTATTTGTGCCATAGGGAGAATGTAATAGGTCAGAAAGAACGCTTCGATTTCAATTATTTCATGTCTTGTTTACTAAAAACGGTCATATTTTGCTGCTGTACTTATAGTTTAATACATATAATTTATTTTTATTTGATTTTGAACTGTGTTTTAACCTCTTTCATAAAAAGTATTGACAAGTTTTTTTGTTGCTGCTTTTCTTTTATTGAAATGAGGAAGCCAATTAATTATTCAACCACTTAAGATTCTTGAAAAAACAAAACACCTAAAACTACATGAATTTATTTACTACACAATAAACAGTATTAAATGCCCTTTTCTCCTGTAAGTCTATGAGCAATCTCCTTAAATAGCACCCTAGTGTGTGTCAGTTCTAGCCTCCCTTATTTATTTCCCAAACAGAAATAGAAGGGTATTTATTGAAGGAGCAACCATCATGTTACGAGAATGTCCGTGTTGTCTGTTTTCTCAATCACAGGTAAAAGCTACTTTGCTTGGCAAATACACTCCGCGATTATCCATTAACTGTTGCATCACCAAAGCAGAGGCAAGCGTGACAGTATTATTTCTTCTATTGTTAATACAGCATGTAGCAGAGCTAATGTGTCAAATCTACAGCAGGGCAAAGCTGAAATGTGAAGTAGGGTTCATCAAAAATCCATTTATACAAATATCAAGAAAGGGTTAATAAATGGCACAGGTATTGTACAAGTGGTTAAAGACCAATGCTAAAACGGAAAAGAAAAAGCCCTATGTTATAAAAACACAACAGTAAAGCTCTTATAGCACAGGCCTCATCTGATCAGCATTGCTTGATGAATACAAGCATTGTCCATGGTTTCTCTTTTTATCTGAAAGAAGATGTTTGGCTTCACGACAGAGCGGGTAATGTTCAAGTTTCTACAAGAAAATATTACCAACGAAAAAGAACCAGGCAACCCTACATATGACTGTAGAGGGTAGAGAAATAGAGGAGTTGGAAGATAGTCTTTATAAATGTCTCATGTACAATAAGCTGTAATAACAAATTCATTGCAGTAAATTATTATATTTTACAATAACCAAACACAGATCTGCTATGGCTCAAATACAGGGTCTGAAATAAAGATCAACCCCCTAACCTTACAAGCAAATACAATATTAAGACCTAACCTGTTAAAAGTCATAGGAAGAAGGCATCAACCCTTGAGCCAACTACTGATTGGCTGGGTCGTGCAAGTAGTGTTTTTTTTTTTTTTTTTTTTTAAGAGTACATTACAATAAATCCTTTTAAAAAGGTATAGGAGTATACAGTCTGCTCTATGGGGGAGATAATGGTTGACTCCCGGGATAATGCCTTTTTCCCTGTGACTTAACAGATTAGGTTTCAATTATTAAAACTGTTAAAAAAAAATATTAATATCAGGCATAAAGTGTACCTGTCAGATCCCACAAAAACAAAAGAATTTGTATGTTACTCAGTACCTACTCCTGACCATGTCCATCTTATTTTTATACCTCTATCACCTTTTTATTAGCTCACAGTGTAAGAAATCCTCTCAGGGGAAGGGGGCGTGTCCTTCCTTGTGGTGGTGAGAGGTGATTGGTGCATCTGCTCATGCAGCCAACTTATGTCCATGAGTCATCTCTTGTCTATGACTCATGGACAAACCTGATGCTCCTGCAAGACAGATTAGTGTACCAGTAGGTATGGGAACCCCTAGTGGTGGGATTTTCAGGAGCCATGTTCTTTATTAAAAGTTCAGATTTTTTAATCAACTAATTGGGTTACCATTACAGCAAGTGATTAGCTGTGCAGGCATTTCCTATAATGCCTAAGGAGAATGGAATGCACTCAGCAGCAGGAAGGTACAGTCCAGATAAAAATGGGTCAGCAGCAAGGAAGTACAGCATGAACTCAAGTATAAAATGAATGGTCCGCACAACCCCTTTGACATTTTTATCAGCTAAAAAGTCTGGCTACTTGGATATTCTATATGATAATAGTAACTACTATTCAGAATACTATTTAATATTTTTATTCTGAAATTACTACACCGGAACCATACTCCGATTTGACAACCCTTAACCCAGCTCCACACCACGCTCACATCAGCAACCTTAAGAAGGGTTAAAAAAAATTCAGGGTTGTTAAAGGGGTACTCCAGTGGAAAACTATTTTTTTTCTAGTCAACTGGTGTCAGAAAGTTTAGTAAATTACTTCTTAATCCAGTACTTATCAGCTGCTGTATACTACAGAGGAAGTTGTATAGTTCCTTTCTGTCTGTCCACACTGCTCTCTGCTGACACCTCTGTCCACATCAGGAACTGTGCAAAACAGGAGAGGTTTGCTATGGGGATTTGCTCCTACTCTGGACAGTTCCTGACATGGACAGAGGTGTCGGCAGAGAGCACTGTGGTCAGACTGAAAAGAACTACACAACTTCCTCTGACGTATTCAGCAGCTGATAAGTACTGGAAGGATTAAGATTTTTAAATAGAAGTGAGTCGCAAATTTGTTTAACTTTCTGGAGTCAGTTGATTTAAAAAAAATAAAATAATGTTTCTATGAGTGTTCCCCTTTAATCTTGAAAAGAAATGTTTTAAATATTTTCCTATGCGTTTATGATTAGAATAATTTTATAGGAATCACCTAAGATTATAACAGAGTACTATGTAATATGGCATACTGTATCAGGATAGGAAACAGTGCACTATAAAACAACATGCATGAGATAAATATCAGTCTAACGACAATAGGAGCGCTAGAGTATAGGAATGTAAAGATTTCTTCTTTGGCATGTCCAGTTGTGATAGGTTGAAACAACTAGGTGAAAAAAAGGTTATACATAGAGAGAAAAGGAAGCAACTATATTCCCTTTAAATAGTTTCACACAGGAAGCTAAATGTTTGAGTAGTCACATAGTGTGAAGTAAACCACACTGCAAGTGTAATACTCTGAGGTCTACAAAACAGATGGCAACTTGTCACTCAGCCCTATGCTAGTTTTACCATCCTACACTAATGTAGAAATCATCACTTTACAATATTATAATGCAAAGACTAGACCACATCACATTTTCCCCTAAGCCAAGTGTGTTGAACCTGTCCATATGGGTTCATTGGATGAGAAACTTCTGGCCTCCTTCTGGCCAAAATATATCGGTATACCACACAAAATGATGTCATTGTACATTTAGGAACACTACCTCCAGAGCGATGGTACTACTGACACCCACAATACATAGAATGTGTTGGCAAATAAGAACCATCTTGTCTGCCCAATATTCTGAATACTATCAATTGTCCCTGGCCTTATTTTATTGTGAAGGATAGCCTTAAAGATATCCCATGATCCTAAAAACCCTTCACTGTAACACCCATTTTACATTAAAATGTGATTCAGTGGCTGTCTGCAGCACCACCACTCTGGAGGAAGCTCATAACGAGGAGAGGAAGGCCGATGATGATGTAATTACTAATGTATGACAGTTACTATATATGCATGGCCCATATACAGTTATCTCCTCAGAGCTTCCCCAAGGCCTTCATCTAAGAGCAACATATCCCTATCCCTATATCTAAACATCAAGATATGACTGTTCCTTACTGTCCAATATATACCATTCCTTGACAGATGCCATGGTGTCACAAGATAATCCATGTGGTTACACAAAGACTGGCGAAGTGAATATGTGCAAGGCTGCTCTTACACTGTGCAGTTTGGTATTATCTGTTATTTAATTTAGATCTTCACCTGGTCTTGGCTTCGTAACTGCACCCTAATACAAAATGCTGCCATGGGGTAAACTCAAAACGTGTTCACACTGCCATCAGGTCAATAAAAATGTTCTTGCACCATATCTTTGACAAGTCTACATGTATTCAATGATATAACGCCATATGCATCTTTCCAGCTACTTTAACTGAACATTTTCAAGTCAAGTGCACTACCTGCTATTGGGCCTGTTTACACTACAAAAATTTTGCATGGAATTTTCATGAGGACACTCCAGGTGGATTCCAATAACAGCAGCCTCCTCCAGAATCGGCACTTAAAGGGGTACTCCGGCCCTAATACATCTTATCCCCTTTCCAAAGGATAGATGATGTATGATCGCGGGGGTGCCACGCTGAGAACCCCCCCAATCTGTCATTGTGCACCCACCTTTGTGAGCTCTCCACAGCGCTGGAGGCTCCGAGTGTGTAGTGTGACGACCACGAGGCCGGAGTAACGTGTGACGCCACGCTCCGCCCCCTCAATGCAAGTCTTTGGAGGGGGCGTGAAGTCACAATACTCCGGCCGCACACAACGTTGGGAGTAATGGACTTCCGGACGCTGCGTGCGGAGCTCCGAAAGCCAGGGCAGCGCACAACCCCTTTTAATTGTCTGAATATCATTCATTAGCTATATAGAGCAGTTTCCTCTCTTTGGTTGTCACTTACATTCATGAAGTGAAGGAATTACCTCTTTTTAAAGGGGTACTCCGACCCTAATACATCTTATCCCCTGTCCAAAGGATAGGGCATAAGATGTATAATGGCGGGGGTCCCGCTGCTGAAGACCCCCGCTCTGTTATTGCACACCCACCTTTGTGAGCTCTCCGCAGCGCTGGAGGCTCCGAGTGTGCAGTGAGACGACCACGCGGCCGGAGTATTGTGACTTCACGCCCCCTCCAAAGACTTGCATTGAGGGGGCGGAGCGTGGCGTCACACGTTACTCCGGCCTCGTGGTCGTCTCACTGCACACTCGGAGCCTCCAGCGCTGCGGAGAGCTCACAAAGGTGGGTGTGCAATAACAGAGCGGGGGTCTTCAGCAGCGGGACCCCCGCCATTATACATCTTATGCCCTATCCTTTGGACAGGGGATAAGATGTATTAGGGTCGGAGTACCCCTTTAAAAAGAGGTAATTCCTTCACTTCATGAATGTAAGTGACAACCAAAGAGAGGAAACTGCTCTATATAGCTAATGAATGATATTCAGACAATTAAAAGGGGTTGTGCGCTGCCCTGGCTTTCGGAGCTCCGCACGCAGCGTCCGGAAGTCCATTACTCCCAACGTTGTGTGCGGGCTTCCGTGTTCGTTGGCCCCCTCGTGACGTCATGCCCGCCCCCTCAACGAAAGTCTATGGGAAGGGGGCGCGACCACTGTGATGTCACGCCTGGCGGCCGCGAACACGGAGGCCCGCACACAGCGTTCGGAGTAATGAACGGGGGAATCCAATTCCTTGACTAAAGTTTTGTAGCAAGAACTTACGATCAATGGGACTCTTCTGCAAGCGGAATCTTCCTGGAAATTCCATATTGTGAATATGCTCTAAGGCTCCTTTCACACTGTTTGTGCCTGTCAATGTGACAGCCATTAGAAAATTGCGGGAGAAAAAGTTGTGCTTGCAACGTCTTTTTCTCCAGCTATCTTCTGGTGGAACAACAGGAGTCATAACAGGCGTTAAAGGAATCCCATTCAAGTGAATAAGATCCTCTTTGCCCGTTAGGACTCCTGTTAGGCTCCGTTACAATAACGGACATTAATGGCACTAAAAGTAAAAAAAAATTAAAAAAAGAGCCCTTAACGTCCGTTTGTAACGGAGCCTCACACATAGTGTGAAAGAAGCCTAAGGCTAAAAACTTGTCCTGGCCTAGTCTTGCTTACATGTTTGATTTGTTACAATGTATTAATGTAAGCCAAACTGACTTCACACACATTCTTTGCTGCGGATTGTGTTTAGTTGTGTAATTCAGACCACAAATCTTCAATAAAATAACGTAAAGTACAATATCCCAGCCAAAAGCAAAGTGTAAAAAAGTCTGCAGTGGATTCTAATGTGCATCAAAGCCTGAAGAAACATAAGTAGATGTTGGTGCAGATTCTAAAACTAGTTTGACACCATATTTTTCAAGCATAGTGTGGTTGAGGACAGCAGAGAGATATGCGCTACTGTCTTTAGCTCATTTCATATCTATTGGTTCCATCTGAATCACACTTCTACATAGTAACATTTCATAATAATGTATTTTAAATGCACTGCAGCACAAAGATTGGTCACAGAAGTGTACACCCACTTCCATTTATTCACATAAGGCTGGACAAACCGTTTTTTGCATTCCAGGTCTCCTGTGTTAGACCTTATCTTTTTACAGCATAGACTATGGGTAAACTATAGGTTTAAAAGAAGGACATCCAGATATCTGTCAACTTCGTATTTATCAGTTGAAAGCGGAACACAGGCTGCTGAAACTTCCTCTCAGTGCTACAACGTAACATAAGGAGGCACTAGGCTTTATGAGGAAAGTGGTACAGAGGTGTAGTAACCACATGATAGGTCAAATGTTCCTCCTTTTATAATGGAGACTGCAATTTACCTACTTGTCTGTATCAGCCAGATTTAAAAACTGTCTATAAAAAAAACGAATTTTGTTGCCTACAGCAACCGACCACAGCTCAGTGTTTATTTTACTAGATCAATTTAAGAAATAAAAGCTGTATTGTGACAAGAGAGACAGTTTTTATTTATGCTCTTGTACCACACTCAAGAAGGGGTGTAGTTTACCAGAAAATGTGTGTGGCCTCATGGAAAAGGGTGTGCATCATTAGTGCCCCACAATACACAACCGTTTGGCACACATGTTTTGTGTAAAAGCCAGCCAAGTAAGAAAGGTCTAAAGATGCCCCAAATTTTCAAACAGTGTGAATAACTTTTCTGTGATCTTTAGCAGTCTTCATAGACTGTCTAGTCTCAGTTTACATCATCATTACCCCAGTGTGTCTCAATTATGAATACTAGCACACTGAAGGTATAAACATAGCATTGGGTTTTAATAAAGTCCTGAGGGCAAGGACACGAGAGGGAGAGAGGAAATGTGTGAACACTTAAAAAGAGTCACTGTAAAAAAAAAAAAAAAGAATAATAATAATAATAATAGACATGTCAGTAGTTTTTATTGTTATTGTTTAGACCCCCACCAATGGCTAGACTGAGGCAGGAGGCTCGGGACTAGGCACTTTTCTTTCTGTCTCGCTCATTGCTGTATCAGGCAGGCTCTATAAACTTACTATGGAGCCCATCTTGGACAGCGATGAGTGAGACGGGGAGAGAAGAACTTAGCAGTGCACCATTACTTCCATGTTTTAGCTATTGCAGTGCTCTGTACACCAAGACACTAACCATTTAAAACTTTTGGCATCCTGGACACTTTAGCTGAAAGGAAAATTTTCATTTTATACATTTTGGAATCGACAGCAGGTAGGACACAGTGTAAAATGAAGTAAACACAACCTAAATTTCTTTCTAAAACAGCAGCACTCCTGTACTCAGGTTGTGTGTGGTTTTGCAGCTTTCAAGCCATTAAAGTGAATGGAGCCAAGTTGTAATACCACACAAAATCTGAGGACAGGTGTGGTGCTGTTTCGGAAAGAAATTTGTTCTGTTTTTCTATTCCTTTATGCCTTCAAGCCCCTTTAAGAGCTGACAGATTGCCTTGAAAGGGAAACAGACAGCCAATTATCCCCCACTAAACCCAATACACAGGGTTATAGTGCAGGTGAACCAGATTACAACAAGGTATTACTTACCCGGATCCTCGGTCGTGTTCCAGAGATATGCCAGGTCCTACCTCCATAACGCGGAGCCAGCTATTAGCAATGACGTGGATACAACGATTATCTCCGGACTGCAGATCTTATAAGTTATACTTCATTATAATCCGGTTCACTAGCACTATAACCCTGTGTACTTGGTTTAGTGCTGGTGAACGCCTGTCAGTTTGCCTTGAACATCAAACTTACAAGGCAGAGAAAAGTTTATTTGGACAGAGCTTAGATTCTGAATTTAACTATTTTCCACTGATTTATTTTAAGCAATACTATCTATTTTAAGTACTATGTATTTTAGTTCTGTAGAACCACAAATCACCATTACAAACTCCTTACAGGGCAATAATGCAGACTATGTAGTTGGTTCTGATTGTGTTCTAGGATTCTTCCTTATACAGCAGTTTCTTAATGGGCCTTCCTGATCAAGAGAATTCCAGACTGAAAACAATAAAGACATAAAGGGGGAGATTTATCAAAACATGTGTAAAGGAAGAATGGTGAAGTTGCCCATAAAAACCAAACAGATAGCTTATATCAGTTTTCAGAAGCCTTAAAAATTAAATAAGACATATAATTGGTTGTTATGGGCAACTGCACCACTCTTCCTCTACACAGGTTTCGATAAATCTCTCCCAAACAGTACAGCCATACACACAGAAATTTTAAACAAAAAATGTAACAAAAAATCTGCAACAGTTTATGTGCAAAACTGCTGACATGAAATCCGCATCACAGGTCAGCTTCCGCACAGATTGTGTGGATTTTTTCTGCAGTGTCTGGATGAGATTTTTTAAATCTCAAATATCTTCAACAAATACACTGCTCAAAAAAATTAACACTAAGATAACACATCCTAGATCTGAATGATATGTAGTCACACTGAAAATCAAAGTGGAAAACCACACTACAGGCTGATCCAACTTTTATGTAATGTCCTTAAAACAAGTCAAAATGAGGCTCAGTAGTGTGTGAGGCCTCAACGTGCCCGTATGACCTCCCTACAACGCCTGGGCATGCTCCTGATGAGGTGGAGGATGGTCTCCTGAGGGATGTCCTCCCAGACCTGGACTAAAGCATCTGCCAACTCCTGGACAGTCTGTGGTGCCACGTGGGGTTGGTGGATGGAGCGAGAAATGATGTCACAGATTTGCTCCATCGGATTCAGGTCTGGGGATCGGGCGGGCCAGTCCATAGCATCCATGTCTTTCTCTTGCAGGAACTGCTCACACTCCAGCCACATGCTATGCTTAGCTTTGTATTGCATTAGAAGGAACCCAGGGCCAACCGCACCAGCATATGGTCTCACAAGGAGTCTGAGGATCTCATCTCGGTACCTAATGGCAGTCAGGCTACCTCTGGCAAGCACATGGAGGGCTGTGCGGCGCCCCAAAGAAATGCCACCCCACACCATTACTGACCCACCTCCAAACCGGTCATGCTGGAGGATGTTGCAAACAGCAGAACGTTCTCCATGGCGTCTCCAGACTCTGTCACGTCCGTCACATGTGCTCAGTGTGAACCTGGTTTCATCTGTGAAGAGCACAGGGCGCCAGTGTTGAATTAGTCAATCTCTGTGTTCTCTGGCAAATACCAAATGTCCTGCACGGTGTTAGGCTGTAAGCACAACCTCCACCTGTGGACACATTTGTGGTCTGCCGGAGGTCAGACCATTATCCCCTATTCACAAGATAACGGACCTTTGTGGCAAAACCCTTTAAAGGTCTTTTCCATTCTAGAGACAGAAAGTGGTTGGATTGAAAGGCTTCTCTCTTCTCTACCCTCTGCTTAGCCCCAGTTTTACCTTGAGCAACTTCCAGGACTAGTTGCTTGGGATGCACTGTACCACACCATTTGAAGGCTCTGAAAGCATCTCTTTAGCAACTACTTTGTCTATGATGACTTTTCAGAGTAAATGTGAGAAGAAACTGCCATGGGCCCCTGTGCTTTCCTTAGCACGTCTGTCTCTGTGTTCTAGGGACCAGTAGGGGTCAAGTGGTTAAAGTGGGATATGATCATACATCAATAAGAAAAAGAAAATCCAGAACGCCCTTGTAGTTTAGTTTACATTTGAGACACCAGATTTGACCAAATCATTAGATCCTTGAATCTCAACAAACTATTAAAATGAGATCCCTAAAGGGGTACTCCGCTGCTCAGCTCAACAAACTGTTCCGAACGCTGGAAACGGCGCCGCCCCACCCCCTCAATGCAAGTCTATGGGAGGGGGCGTGTCTTACGTACACAACACCTCATACTTTAAAATAATCATTTAGAAAAAATATGTTGTCCCTTAACGGGGTACTCCACGGGGTACTCCGCTGCTCATCATTTTGAAGAAACTGTTCTGAATGCTGGAGCTGGCGGCGAGAGCTTGTGATGTCATAGCCCTGTCATGACATCACGAGCTCCAGCCGCCTGCTCCAGCGTTCAGAACAGTTCCAAACGATGAGCAGCAGAGTACCCCTTTAAGGGACATTTTTTTTTAATGATTATTTTTAAATGGGCACTGTCACCAACTTTATTTTTTGATATGTTGTAGTACTTATGTATATCTCTAATATACTTTTATTATTATTTTTTTCCATTAAAAAGGTTTAATTTACATTTAAAAACCGGCCACTAGGGGTCACCCTCCTAGTGGCCGGCTACAGCCTGGCGTGACGTCACGCCTGAAAAAGGACTGATTTTGGAGTGGCAATCAGTCCTTTTTCAGTTAGGCTGCACTCGCTCCCTGCCTGTCAATCAGACAGGC
This sequence comes from Hyla sarda, assembly GCF_029499605.1. Lineage (NCBI taxonomy): Eukaryota > Metazoa > Chordata > Amphibia > Anura > Hylidae > Hyla > Hyla sarda. The sequence goes on from NC_079189.1 coordinate 362,394,214, forward strand.
GGGAGCGAGCGCATTGGCTCCCCGGCCACTGGCTGGGAGGCCACTCCTCCCGCACATCGCCGCCGCCACTGTCCCTGCACGCCCGCTGCCGGTCTCTGCAGTAACTGCAAGTGTAATGAGGGAACGGAGTATGCGGGGCGAGGAGGGAACGGGCTAGCGCCGTAGCGCGGGGGGGGGGGGGGGGGGGCTAGCGCCGTAGCGCCGCTTGTAACTAATAGTTTATCTACACAGGGTGCCTCCAGCTGTTTCAATACTACAACTCCCAGCATGCCCTGACAGCCAATAGATGTCAGGGCAAGCTGGGAGTTGTAGTGGTGAAACAGCTGGAGGCACCCTGTGTAGATGAACTGAGGGCGGAAGTCCCCCCCCAGCAGGCATCAGTGACGTGGTGCCTGCTGGGGAAGTCTGCCTGGTAGCACACTGCCAGACAGACAAAAGGCATTTTTAATATAGTAAAAATTAAAATTAAAAGCAGGGAGGGGTTTAGGGATAGATTGGCAATAGGCAGGGACAGAAAAAAAAATAGGATGGTGGGAGCTACCCTTTAAGTATAATGAGGTTATATAATGTGTACGTAAGTCAATTGTCTCCAAGTATAGCACTATGTTCACATTGAGGGAGTGAGGATCTGGTAAATTACTGATCCCTTTAAAAGGAATCAGTCAGCTCCATACCAGTGGATAGGTCATATGGAGACAAAATGAACCATTCCATTGTGGTTTGGTCTGATAAAAAAAAAAAAAAAAAAAAAAAAACTTGGAGGAACAGGATAGAGCTGCAGATGAGACGGCACAGCGTCGCTTAGCCAATCACTGGCCACAGTGGTGTCCCACGTCAGCCAGTGACTGGCAAATGGCAATGTAAGTTCCCCCAGCTGTAGATGGCAAGACCTACAGCCCTTGGGAAAGCAGTGTCTCCGGCCAAAGACAGAGCACCCCGATACTGTAGGCTATGAGGGAGTGACGGCAAGTCAGTTAAAATCCGTTATAACTGATTACACCAAATAAATCGGCAAAGAATAGCCAAGACTGAGACATAATATACATTACCCCAAAACAAAAAACAAAAAAGTCACTAAGACTTATAACCAAATGGTATAAACCTTTATTGATCAATGTACATAAAAACGTTAAATCAACTGGTGCCAGGAAGTTAAACAGATTTGTAAATTACTTCTATTTAAACTTCCTAATCCTTCCAGTACTTATCAGCTGCTGTATACTACAGAGGAAGTTCTTTTATTTTTTAATTTCTTTTCAGTCTGACCACAGTACTCTCTGCTGACACCTTTGTCCATGTCAGGAACTGTCCTGAGTAGAAGCAAATCCCCATAACAAACCTCTACTGCTCTGGACAGTTATAAGAAACAAGAAGGTATGGATAGTTTTATCCCCATAAGACCTATCAACTGGTGTCTGCGGCTTGTGACTGGTACTGAGCTACCTGACACTCTGACGTCAGTGTTTTTGGCCGCATCGCCGCACAGCTCATCAATATTCCTCCCCTCCCTCCGCCTCTCCCTCGTCTCCCTGCTCTGTAATGAAGAGAGAGGGGAGAAATATTGATGAGCTGGGCAGCACTGTGGCCAAAAACACTTTTTCAAGGACTAAGAGTTTGCTGTTTATGACCATAAATCCTAGTTATTTGGTGGAAAAGCCTCTTAATTGGATAAGCACATAGCAGGACTTCTCATGCTCTCTGTTGTCTGTCTGTGCTATTATCCAGATTTTTCTGAACACACATAAAAATAATAATAATAAATACCCCCTCTATTAACATTTATAAGGAGATTGTCATTTCACATCTATGATCTGAGGTCTTGTGTGTTTGTTTTGATGAGATGGGTTATCCTATTGTAGTAGGTTGCTTCAGGTATTGTAATAGTACTAGCCTTTAATGCTATTACATTTTATTCACAAATGTTTGCTTAGTGATGCTAAGAATTGGGTGCTAATCTGAGAATCTGACTCACTTTAGCATTCTAAAATCCTTTTATCCAGTGAAGCTTTGTTGTTCAGAATTATATAGTGGTGAACATGAGTTTAGAGATAAGCCTCATTGTTCTCCTCAGCACTCATTCCTGGAAGTTATTAGTAAACTATACATTTACCTAAACAATCCCATCAGACACATACATCCATTAGCATGGCTTAGTAGCCTAAAAAATGCAAAGCATAGGCAGAAAAAAATGCCTGCTGCCTAACTAGTGCCAGGACCTGGTATAACAGACCTTAGTATTATTATGAATATATAAGAATGGTACCAGTGTTCAGAGAAGGCCTCAATGGCATTATTGGAGAGTTTCAAATATATCCTACTAACTTTTGGAGATGTAAGACAAGAAAACATTTATAGAGCATCACCCATTAAATTGGGAGACACTGTACAATTCTTCCAAACAAATTTTAGAGGGTGTTTTATTTAATCCTTAGGGCTTAAGCAGGTGGTGTGACAACAGAGACACAAAGAATTTGGGCAGTGTTCTTCCTTCAGGATGCAGTCCTTACAGCACTGTTACTATTCATCATAATAGACAAACTACAGCAAGGCTCCAGTTAAATTTACCTAATTTTACAAAACATTTCCATATATACTGAGCACACTTAATACTATGGTATCATTAGAAAACAATGTATACTTTAGAAGCTAGAATCAAAAGTCTATATGACAACTGGAAGAATCTTCTGACCTAATGTATAGGATGTGAATACATAGTAACATAGTTCATAAGGTTGAAAAAGACCAGAGTCCATCAAGTTCAACTTATAACCCTAATGAGTCTCTACTGAGTTGATCCAGAGGAGGCAAAAACCCTCATACTAGAGGTAAAAATTCCTTCCCGACTCCAAATATGGCATCAGAATAAATCCCTGGATCAACCTTCTGTCCCTATAAATCTAGTATCCATAACCTGGAATGTTATTCTCCAAAAATGGATCCAGACCATTTTTTTTAAAACTCTTTTACAGAGTTCACCATGACCACCTCCTCTGGCAGAGAATTCCACAGTCATAATAGATGGACTACTACAAGGCTCCAATCAAATTTACCTAATTTTAAAGAACAATTTCCATATTTCCTGAGCACACTTAAATACTATGGTATCATTAGAAAACAATGTATACTTTAGAAGCTAGAATCAAAAGTCTATATGACAACTGGAAGAATGTGTATGTGAATGTGGGATGTGAATACAGTGTATTAAAATAAGGTATGTAGCTCTCATGATAGGCAGTGTTCTAGTATTTATAGGATATTCTATACAATGACATCTTATTTTCTGCCTTGATATACTGACAACTACAGTATCTTACCTGGAAACAAAGATGGCTCCAAGTGTTTCTTCAGTCCTAAGCTCGGCAGCTCTTCATTGCTACCATACTTCATGACAGAGTTAATGGATGAGATGGTGCTGATAAGCTGGGTGTTGAGACTTCCAATCTGTGAATATGGTTCACCAAAAGTTTCAGCCAGTTCAGTATAATTTTCGGCGAGAAGCATCTGTTGTTCTTGTAACAGCTTCTGCACTCTCTCAATGTAATGGTCTATAGCTGGAGATTCAATATTTGATACGTTTTCCTTTACTGAAGATGAGGACTCTGCTGTAACTGCTACAGATATTGTGTTAGCAGAAACTGGTTCAGGCTCGGACTCACTAGGTCCACAGGCTATACTACGTGACTTAATTCCAACCAGAAAATTATCAAAGACATTTATTTGACCTACTCCAAAATCTTTGGTTTTTCGGATGGAATGAGGATGTTCAAAATCTGAATCTGATGTACATATTCCAATAGAACGCGTTTTTGGTATGGTATCGATTTCCTTTACTTTACCATCTCCAATAGCTACTGAGCGCATTTCCACACTTTCAGTGTTGGTATGTTTGCTGCACATGCTGTAGACAGTATTTGTACTTGTATCAACAAGACCTGGTGCCTCTGTGTTGGTGGATTGGTTGGAGACCTCAAATTCTGTATATGTTTCCTGGTTTGTAGTCCAAGGAGACACAGTGATGGCAGAGTCCACTTTCTTAGGAAGTTCTGTATTGACACCACGTGAAAAATGTTCCAATAATGGTTTAACTGTAACATCCACAGAACAATCTCCGCAAGCGACAGATTTCACATCTTTAGGTACAGTCTTGTACTGAGCCAACTTATGTACATCCTTCTCAATGCACTGCCCAGGTTCACCAATGGTCTGGTCCACACCGACACATTTGTCACACATCTTAAGATCCAACTCCACACCCATGTCACAAGTCTCTACACACTCTTTAACAATCCAGTGAGTCATAGGAAAGTCAGGACCCACAGCAGCATTTTGAAGTAAAGGGCTACATGAAACACCAATGCTACTTGTTTGTAAGCAGCTACCAACAGAACAGTCAACTACATCTAAAGAGCCTCCATGGTTTTGGTCTCTGGTTTCTATTACAGCCTCCACCATCCTACTGCAAGTTAAGGGCTGAGCCATTACGGCTTTGTCTACTCCTTTCCTTGAGCCTGCTGCCCGTATCTCCAACTTCAGTTTAGTCATTTCCATTTCATAGGTGGTGTCCCTCAAGTCTGTTTCAAGTCGATAGATTTTATCTTTAAGTGCTTCAATAGTCTGCTGTTGGAGTTCAACTTCTCTTTCAGCATCAGTAGTTACCCCAAGCATTTCTTCATTAACCCCCACTCCAGTACTTCTTACATCTATTTCAGTGCCCACAGAGATCTCTCTAGTGGGTTTTGCAGATTTATAGTACAGTACCACATCATTCATGTTTTCATCAGCACCAACAGCAATAGAACGGCCACATTTTTCTTTAGATTTCTTCTCTTTAGACTGTGAAGGACAGTAAGCTTCAAAACTGCTATCCTGGATTTTTTTTTCTAAAGCCTGCATCTCAGCTGTCAGTTGTCTGAACTCTTTAAGTGTGTGTGTATTTTTTTCAGGAGGTTCTATCTCCTCTTCAGAATCTATATGTAACTCTCCACCTGGCTTAACTGGAGTCCGAGATGTTTCAAAGCCAGCAGCATTGCCGGCACTGTAGGATCTTTTACGGAAACCTGTGGCATCATTCTGGGTGCTACCTTTTTTGTTTTTAATTTCAGACAAAAGCTGTCTTTTTTCTTCCTGTAATACTGAAATTTTTACCTGAAGTATAGGAATGGTTTTTACCTGTTCCTCAAGTTCTTTCAGACGTTTAAGAGCCACAGCCATCTGCTCCCTGATATGTTGGAGATGCATAGGACTCACATTTGTCACTGGTGTTGCTACTCCTGAACTCAGTGGACTGTGACGGATGGAGCTTCCAAAAGATGAGGCAAAGAAGGCACCATAGTCACCATTGACTTGGTGCCCATTTTGAAGCTGCTGGGCAGCTGATGTGTGCCCTACTGAACCAGTGAATGATGAAAGGGAACCAGTTGAGCCCATTCCTCCAAAACTTGCCAGTCTGGGCCGACGTACATCGTTGAAAGATGAAGCTAGCTGCATGACTTTTTCTTGTTCCAGCCTGCGGCGAGTTTCCATTAGTGTTGATGTAACATGGAAATTGTGTTTGGGCAGATAAGGGGATGGTGGGGGCAATGGTTTGTTTTCAGGGATAGCCAAAAAGTTTGAAGTGGCCTCTTGAGAATTAGACGATCTGGCAGAGCCAGAAACAGTATGTCGCCTGGCAATTATTGAAGGAGACTGCTTATTTTCATCACTGTTAGAGGAAGAAAGAGACTCTGTGGAGGGCCATCCAATTGCCTGGCAGGGTTCTGTTCTCTCCTCTGAAAAATGTGAGCCAAACTTGTGCTTCTTTACAATGTTGACTTTCTTTAGGGTGTTCCCCTTTTGTATGTCCTCAACATACTTCACAAAATCCAGGTCTATCTGGTATCCATATGGTGTTTCCACAAAATATGCAGCTTTGGGATCTCTTTCATCTTCACCATTCAAGATACTTTCCTCTTTTTCTAGAAGAAAAAGCAATAAAACAGATTAACCCGAAAATAGGGGAAAATGCATTCACTTACACAAAGATTTTTAGCACATTTCAACATTATTTCCACATTACACTATGAACTGCCTCCATAGTTTTTGCCACACACACAATAGTGTCTATTGGGGAGATTGATCAAAACTTGTCCAGAGGAAAAATTGCCCAGTTGCCCATAGCAACCAATCAGATCGCTTCTTTCATTTTGCAGAGGTCTAGTTAGAAATGAAAGACGTGAGCTGATTGGTTGCTATGGGTAACTGGGCAACTTTTCCTCTGAACAGGTTTTGATAAATCTCCCCATATAAGTATAGGTGTTTTATACGCTATGTTTTTCTTCTTCATCCTGTGACTCAAGAATTTGTATTAAAGAATTGGGGAAAAAGCTCAGAACATACATGAGCAAATCTATGAAAGGAAAAAATGGCACAATTTTCCACTAAAGAATGAAAATGCAAAAATAAAAACACTATGTGGATATGACCCTTTATATTTTTCTACCGACTCCCAGCAACATCTATTCACAGCTTTTTTGTCCCAGAAAAACACCATTGGGCAATTACAGCTTTTCTTTTTAAGGGGGAGGGGTGTTTACAAAAAAATAGTCTGTTTCCTGCCTAAAGCATATTAAAGACAACATTTATGTACATAATAGTCACAGTCACACTGCTACAGATACATACAATTCCCCTTGTACCTTCTAAAAAAAAAATACATAAAAACTAAGCAGTGTACAGATTTGTTCATATTTTTTTTTAGAGTAGTGTAACCAAGACAATGTGACAAAGAAACAAACTATATGACAGCTACTTACACATATATCGAGACTACGGATCTATTGAATATTTTTTTATTACAAAGCACACATTTGCTGTTTCCCTTTAAAAAAAAAAAAAAAAAAAAAAATTCTAATGGAGAAAGCTTTTGATTCCCCAACCTCTGACAAAACATCATGTTCCTATGACAGTCCCCTCCTTCTTGTGATACGAATATGCAAATAGTAAACTCTTTCTTTTTGAGCCAAGTGTTTTTCCATCTTTTGGTTAGAGGGACTACAGGAGGACTAGCCATCATCTAGCTCCATGTTCTAAACATAAGGCTGGTAAAGGGCAATGCCACTGACAGAGGAAGACTGGGCTTGCAGTTAAATCTTTCCTTTGTAAGATGTTGTTTTTAGCCCACCACGGCCCATACACAAACTAAAAATATGCAGACGGACCTGTTCTGAGCACAGTCTGAAATTCCACAGCTGAAAGAGAAACTGCCCGAGCTCACATAACAGGGAAGTTAAATCTGGGTCCCCCAAGCTTTTGCTGGGCCATTACACAAGCTACACTAGCACAGACACCATGCTCAAGGTAAAAGACATCAGCCGTAGAAAGACAAAGCCTTAACAGGAAGGAAAACACTATAGAGATGAATGAAAATAGAAGTTGCTCCGGTAGAAAGACTTACTTGTAGACACCAGAAGCTGCGCTGCATACAACAGTCAGATCCAGCCACCGCTGTGTGCTCATGCTGACAGTGCCTGTCATAGCTCCGTCTCCCTCACCACACCATGCTAGTAACCTCACAGCAGCCTGTTCAACTTTTTTTTCCCCCTTTGCCGCATAAGGAAAAAAAAGCCACATTTGTATAAACTTAGCAGAACAGGGTTAGCTTCTTCATAGGTCAGCCATTTACCAACAACTTCTGCTGGACAATCTCCTTCCACCACCCTCTGAAAGCCTCAGCTGTTCACTGCAGAGTCACACTTCAAACACTGCAAAGCCACATCCTGGCTCTTAAAGGTGCAGTCACTTGTGAAACTTCTATAAACTTTGACAGCCACATGTTTGTTGGAAGAAAGCCAAGAGTTTCTTAGAACACAAACACACAATATGGGAGGTGTTTAAAGCAGATACAAAATAGCCTTGTCTTTCATATATTTATTTATATTGCTATAAACTATGCTTTAGGCCACTTTCCCATGGTCAATATATATGTCAGTATTTTGCTGTATTTGTAACTTACACAGAAAGGCTATAATGGACAGATTTGCACTTCTACCATACTTCAGTCCCTACCATTCCTTTCTACTGTTACCTGCTTGTTATAACTACTCATCTGCATTGCAGTGCCTAAGAATTTAATGCAATTTCAGGTGTGATTTACTTGTTGCTGATGCAGTACCCCTTATGGTTCTAGCTTACAAATACGGATGCAAAATAGGCTGCATTCTAAAATTGCAACATGCAAGTGTTCCTTTTTTTGGCACTGTAGCTAATCTCCCTGGACGTGGATGGAAGAGAAAAATTGATGAAAGGTGTCAACGCAAGATAGTCTGGATGGTGGATAAGCAGCCCCAAACAAGTTCCAAAGATATCCAAAGCTGTCCTGCAGGCTCAGGGTGCATCAGTGTCAGCGCAAACTATCCGTCGACATTTAAATGAAATGAAACGCTATGGCAGGAGACCCAGGAGGACCATACTGCTAACACAGAGACATAAAAAAGCAAGACTACATTTTGCCAAAATGAACTTGAGTAAGCCAAAATCCTTCTGGGAAAACATCTTGTGAACAGATGAGACCAAGATAGAACTTTTTGGTAAAGCACATCATTCTACTGTTTACTGAAAACGGAATGAGGCCTACAAAGAAAAGAACACAGAACCTACAGTGAAATATGGTGGAGTTCAATGATATTTTGGGGTTGTTTTGCTGCCTTTGGCAGTGGGTGCCTTGATGTGCAAGGAATCATGAAATCTGAGGATTACCAATGGATTTTGGGTTGCACTGTACAGCCCAGTGTCAGAAAGCTGGGTTTGCATCCAAGATTTGGGGTCTTCCAGCAGGACAATGACCCCAAACATATGTCAAAAAGCACCCAGAAATGGATGACAACAAAGCACTGGAGAGTTCTGAAGTGGCCAGCAATGAGTCCAGATCAAAACCCTATTGAACACCTGTGGAGAGATCTTAAATTTGCTGTTGGGAAAAGGCGCCTTCCAATAAGAAAGACCTGGAGCAGTTGGCAAAGGAAAAGTGGTCAAACATTCCGGCTGAGAGGTGTAAGAAGCTTATTGATGGTTACAGGAAGCGACTGATTTCAGTTATTTTTTCCAAAGGGTGTGCAACCAAATATTAAGTTAAGGGTGTCAATAATTTTGTCCAGCCCATTTTTGGAGTTTGGTGTGACATTATGTCCAATTTGCTTTTTTTCCTCCCTTTTTTTTTTTTTTAGTTTAGTTCCAATACAAAGTGAATAAACAGGTGTATAGCAAAACATGTGTTACTGCAATCCTTTTCTGTGAGAAATACTTCATGTTCTTGAAAAACTTCAGGGGTGCCAACATTTACAGCCATAACTGTATGTTTTACAAACATACTGCACACCTTTAACATGAAGCACACTTATTATTTTCCTATATGTAGAATTCTTTGCCTCTTTTGCTTTTATTAGAGGAAAAAAAAACACACTTTGTGTCCACTGGCAAACACTAGTCTCTGTGTTAGAAGGTTTTCTCCATGAAAGGGGCACTGTCTCTGAACGTACAAAGTATCTTGCAGAGCACTTCTACAAACTACAATTTACAGAAGACAGACTATGTTCTATGTTTGTGCTGGCCATTCTTCAGACTTTAGGAAAAATATTTTTATTCTAAACCCCAACCCCCCCCCCCCCCTTTATTTTTTCTACTATTTAAAGTCCACATGCTTAAAATAAGCATCTTGGACTTAAGTGGTCATGGAAGTATCACTGAATAAAATAACAAAGCTTGCCAAACGCACCACCTAATGATAATGCACCAATAATCCAGGGGGAGGGAACTTTTGCCACAGCACGTTAAAAAAAAAAAAAAAAAAAAAAACTTTATTAACTTCCTGCCTCCCAATCCAGTCCCCGGTGGTAATCCTCTTCATGACAGAAAACATGATGCCTGGGCCTCGAGTAACGTCAGGGCCCAGAGTGTCGCTCAGCCTATCACTGGCGGGCAGCAATGTCCCACCTTGGCCAGTGATTGGCTTGGCCATTAAAGAAAATTGGATTAAAGAACATATTCCCCCGCATAATCATGCAGTTCTGAAACTTTACCATACATAGATGTAGATAATAAAGCTTACACTGTACCCAAAAAATAAATGAATAGCTTGTGTTTTTAACAAACAACCCCTTTAAAGGGTACCTGTTGTTTAACCCCTTAACGACCATGGACATGTATACTCGTCCATGGGCCGATAACAGGGTATGGCGCAGGCTCCCGGCTCGGGCATGCATCATACCGGCCGGCCCCCAGCTGATTCTTGTAGCTGGGGGGCGGCGTTAATAGCAGACATGCGGCGTTCGCCGGGGCTGGCTATTAACCCTTTAGATCGCCGCTGTCAAAGCTGACAGTGGTGTCTAAAGGTGCCTTTATTCCATCCCTGGTGGTCCAGTCGTGTGGATCGCCACCCTGCAGCGCGATCACTGGGGGGGCGATCCACTGCTGAGGTATCCTGAGGGCTTACCTCATGTCCTGTGCCGGCTCCGGCGCTCTGAATGATAAATCCTGGCAGGGCCAGGCTTTTTATCAATTGAGCGCGGAGCACACAGATCAATGTGGTTTTATAGAACCACATTGATCTGAATGAGGAATCAAATGATTCCTCCTTAAAGTCCCCTAAGGGGACTAAAGGTGTAAAAAAAAATATAAAAAAAAATTTAAAAAAAGTTTAAAAAACACACACATTAACCCCTTCCAAAGTCCAAAATAGCGTGTTTTTGGTCACTTTTTATACCATAAAAAAAAGGAATAAAAAGCGATCAAAAAAAAAAAAAATGGTAACGATTAAAACTTCAGATCACGGCACAAAAAATGAACCCTCATACTAACCTGTACGCGGAAAAAGAAAATAATAGGGGTCAGAAGAGGACAATTTTAAATGTATACATTTTCGTGCATGTAGTTATGATTTTTTTCCAAAATTACGCCAAAATCGAACCTATATAAGTAGGGTATCATTTTAATCGTAAAGACCTACAGAATAAAAATAACGTTTAATCTTTACCAAAAAATGTACTGCACAATGATTTTTCCCATTTTGCCGTAGATTTTTGGGTAAAATGACTAATGTCATTACAAAGTAGAATTGGTGGCGCAAAAAATAAGCACTCATTTGGATTTTTAGGTGCAAAATTGAAAGGGTTATGATTTTTAAAAGGTGAGAAGGAAAAAAATGAAAGTGCAAAAACAGAAAAATGCTTGATGCTTAAGGAGGTTAAAAAGATTTTCAGAAATCTGCATGATTTTGTTAAATTACCCTTTAGAGTGGTGACAAGGTGATATTCGTGCTCTCACTGTTATTGAGCCCCTGAGAGAGAGTTCCCTCCATGGTGCACAGTAATTTCTAATTCTCTACATTTTAAGGGATGTAACCAGCTGTTTGCCAGTGGTACACACCTGTCAGGCAATACCAGCACAGCACTTCATTTTGTCCACCATGCCATGATATAATGCTGGTGAAAGTGCACTGGACTGGACAGGCTGCCCACTGGACTAGTGATTTAAACAGCACACTACTATAGATTGCATGTGGGGGGGGGGGGGGTGTAGGGAATGGTTTACTGATGCACTGGCTTTTCCAGGTGCTGTGGGGGCAGAATAGAAACTGTGGCAGCACAGCAAAAGAGGAGGTATACTAAGCAATGCACTACTGATGCTAGAAGCCTTGATTTACCTTTCAAAGGTCAGTGTGAATCCTCTGAAGAAGAGAGAGAGGGTCACATATTGCATGTTGCATGTACACAGTTTAGACAGGGGACAATGCCTCTGAAAAATGAAAGAAGTGATCTGATTGGTTGCTATAGGCAACTGGTCAACTCAAAGGTTTTGATAAATCTCCCCCATAGCCCACAAACCTTGTGTTCTGTTTTGAACTGTTACTAGAGATGGACTGGACCTAACAAAAGGCAGTAAATAGCACAGTGCAAAGTAGTGAGAACTCTAACTTTTGGTAAATTAAGTGAATTAGAAATAGGTTACCGCTCACATAGTTCGTCAAATGGAGGAAAGTTGCTTGAAACAACAGTAAACCATTAAGAAATCCAGTAAATGGCGCTGAATCTTGGGCAAATTTATATCTGTTCACAGAAAGTTTAAATTAGATTTTTACTTTTATATAGTCCCAAAAGCAGAAAGATGTGCACCTTCTTTATAGTTCCACTTCCAACTTTGGCAAAAATAATGGCCAAATGCAAACAAATTAATACTCTACCTGAGGTTACGTTCACACGTGCGTATTTTTGCTGCAGATTTTGCTGTGGACCAACTTCAATGCTGAAGCAAAGCTGCTGCAGAAAATACACACGTGTAAACGCACCCAAGCGGTGCGTTTACACGAGCGTGTTTCCTACTGCAAGTTTAAAGGGGCGGCCTCTCTGCAAGCTTTCCGCAGCGAAATCTCCGCTGTTTAATATCCATTGCAGACCGTCAATTTCAATGGGGTCTGCAGGAGATTTTTCACAAAAAATGCAATTTTGTAACTTTTGGGGGCTTTCTGCACAGTAAATTTTTTTGGTAAAAATCTTATCTTCATTGTGTAGGTCCATACGGTTAAAATGATACCCTACTTATATAGGTTTGATTTTATCGTACTTCTAGAAAAAATCATAACTACATACACGAACATTAAATACGTTTAAAATTGTCATCTTCTGACCCCTATAACTTTATTTTTCCACTAACGGGGCGGTATGAGGGCTCATTTTTTTGCACCGTGAGCTGAAGTTTTTATCGGTACAATTTTGTTTTTATGGTATAAAAAGTGACCAAAAATTTTGGACTTTGGAATTTTTTTGCGCATATGCCATTGACCGTGCGGTTTAATTAACCATATATTTTTATGGTTACACATGTTTATTTTTATTTACACACTTTTTTTTAAATGGGAAAAGGGGGAGGGTGATTCAGATTTTTATTAGGGAAGGAGTTAAAGGAGAATTCCAGAATATAAAAATTGTCCCCCATACTGCCGGTAGTAAAAAAATAAAGATGTACATACCTTCCTCCGCTCCCCCGGGGCCTCCGATAACCGGATCCGGCCTCCGCCGCGATCCTCTTCCTGGTTGCCGGTGGTCGGAGAGTCTTACTGCGCTCAGCCAATCACCAGCGGCAGTGAAGTCCCGGCCGGCGATAGGCTGAGCGGCAGTGTGACTTTTTCGGCCCTGGCAGCAGGTAGCGGTGTAGTGAAGAATTGTGTGTCATGAAGCGTTCTCACACAGCCGCTCAGCCTATTGCCGGCCAAGTTGGACTTCGCTGCGGCTGGTGATTGGCTGAGTGCAGTAAGATTCTCTGACCACCGACAACCAGGAAGAGGATCACAGCGGAGACCGGAGCCGGTTACCGGAGGCCCCGGGGGAGCAGATAAAGGTATGTACATCTTTATTTTTTTTTCTGCCGGCAGTATGGGGGAAAATTTTAATATTCTGGAGATCCCTTTAAATCACATTAACCTTTTTTTTTATTTATTTTTTTTTACTTTTTTTATGCAGCGTTATAGCCCCCTCTAGGGGCTGTAATATTGCATATACGGATTGCAGGCACAGTTCAATGCATTGCCATAGGAATGCATTGATCAGTGTTTTTTGCACTTGATTGCTCAAGCCTGGATTTCAGGCTTGGAGCAATCAAACGCTGATCGGACAGCCGGGAGGAAGGTAAGACACCTCCTGCTGTACCAAACAGCTCCGCTAAGCTAACCGGCAGTGTATTCTCCCATTTTAGACTTTGATCGCGGCATCTATAGGGTTAATACCGGACATCAGCCCAATTGGCGATGTCCGGTATTAGAGGCGGGTCCTAGATCTTCTGAGCGCGCTTCACAGATCAGGAGCCAGCCACAGGATGTAAATACACGTCTGTGCTCATTAAGGGGTTAAAATACTGTAAAAGAGCTGTTATTGGAGCATTTTACATCTAAAAAAAAATGTGTATGTAAATAACCTAAGAGTGCTTCACAGAAAAAAAAATAAAAAATAAAAATAAAAAGATGGGACTTTATTTCAATGATGTAAAAACGCAGACAATATTGGAATATGCACAGGGGATAGATGATAAAGGTGAGGCGGGGTGTATGAACTCATTGCCCAGCTATCTACAAGCACTGTAGTCTTTTTACTGATAAATATGGAGTACTATAGTGTGGAATTATGACTGCAATTTCTTTTTTTCCCATAAGTTTGCGTGTGCCACATTTTATCCCAACTGGAAATCGAAACACACCTAATTGCTGAGCAGACGACGTTTATTTATTGTTAAAAACAAGATCAGACCAAAACCGGTGAGTGGAATAAGCTCTAGATTTGGTGCTATGGTGCTGATATCTAAAGCCAGTCAGCCATTAGAGCTGTTCTGTAGACAGCTATCACTGCTTTTCAACCTGTTCCCCAGTTAGTCTCAGTTAGGGTCTGCCAGTGCCTCTACGCAATCTTTCCAACATGCTTGTGTATGGACAGTGACAATCTACTGGACTAGTGATTTTAGTGTGATCAGTTATATAGAGAATGACATTACATTGAATTACATTTATGTGAGGTTTGTGGCAGTTTACTACTCTCTGATTTGTGAGGTAACTGTGATTCCATTGTGTGCAATGTAGCAGTCTTATGCTTGAAAGAACATAGTATTGTAGGCCTAACATGTAACCCAGGCTCTGAATGGGCTAGTATAAAGGAAGAAAGTACAGGGCTACAGGCCTTGCATTTTAATCACTAACATACTGTAAAGGCATTAAAGATAGAGGGCAAATATTTTATTTACTACTATCAAGGAAAGTCCAAGCTCTTCTTTAACATGGGTGAAAATTAAAGATTTTTTTTTTATATGTAAACAGCTCTGAAAATAAATATAAGAGACCACTGCTAATTTTTCTTAAATCATTTTCTCTACGACGTGTATGGCATTCAATTCCAGTGTCTGGTAATTCCTACACAGACACACTTATTTTAATTAAAGGGGTTGCCTGGTTAAAATATCTAATCCCCTATTCACAGGATAGGGGACAAATAACTGATCTTGGGGGGGGGGGGGGGGGTGTCTTGACCAATGGCGCTCTATTCATTTGTATAGAAGTGCTGCAGCACATACAGCACTCTGGCACTCCCATACAAATAAATGGAGTGTGTGAAGTCCACAGCATGCCCCCTTTCCAAGAGCTGGGTCCTGTTCTAGAGATTGTGGGGGTCCTACCATAGTTAAAGCATTAGTATTTTTTTTGTTGAAAAATGAATTTGTTTAAGGTCTTAGGTTGTTGTATAAACAATTGAGATCAAAACATTTATGGGTCAACATTGTTCATAGCATCTGGAGATTAACTGCAGTTCAATTCTGATTTACTAAGGCCTCGTTCACATTGCTGTTGGCTATCCGGAGTCCAGTTGGCAATTCCGTCAGAACGATAGTAGTTGGCACTATTTATTTTCTCCACTAAACTACCAGATCCCCTGATGGACCCTGTTCAAGTGAACCGGGTCAGTCGAGACCAAGCAGTGTCTGTTGTGTTCCGACCTGTTTCAGGGTCTGTTCTTCTCAAGAAAAAAAATAAAAAATGAGGAACGGACCCGGAAAACAACAATATGGACACCATGGCCAATGATTCTTTCCCACTTCCTACTCTGCAAATAAGTGTTTTGTTTGGTTGGCACTAGAGATAAGCGAAGTTACAGTGATTCGATTCTGCACGAACCTTTGCGGCTCAGCAGTTGCTGACTTTAGCCTGCATAAATTAGTTCAGCTTTCAGGTGCTCCGATGGGCTGGAAAAGGTGGATACAGTCCTAGGAGCCTCTCTCCTAGGACGATCCACCTTTTCTATACAGTACTAGGACTCTCTCCTAGGACTGTATCCACCCTTTCCAGCCCACCGGATCACCTGAAAGCTGAACTAATTTATGCAGGCTAAAGTCAGCAACTGTCAAGACGTTCATGGAGAATCGAAGCACTGTAACTTCGCTCATCTCTAGTTGGCACCTTATAAATTATACAAGTGAACCTTTTTGTAAAAGTCTTCAGGCAAATCATTAGGCCCTTTGCATTATGTAGCTGGTTCTTTACATGAATACTACATTGTCCCTGCACATCATCTGTTACTGCATTTCCATGGGAGGACATGTATCTTGCATGCTTGACCAAGCAGAATGTGCAGAGCAGGAGTCTTACTGAATCTTCACCTCTACACATTCAGTCCATCCAGTAGTTGGCAATCTGGCACAGAAAAATTTTACTACTTGAAAACCAAGCCCTGTTTCTAACGTGTTCAGCATTTACGCATATTATTTGGACACCAACCCAGTCAGTATTATAGAGGAGCTATGGAGGGCATGATGAGAAGGGGAGTTGTTAAAATGCAATATGATATAAACTGTAATTTGGTCACTGTATGGCATTCTTATATATTGTACGGCTGTTTACACTGAAAATTGGTGTAGGACAAAAACTTTGTATGACTATTATTGGCCAATGTAAGAGAGAAGAACAAGTGGCACTGCTAGCAACCACAGGGTCTAGAAACAAAGGATACACATCGGAGGTTTACAACAGATAGGTACTTGTACAAGGGGTCCCATCGGCGGTGCTAGGTGAAACAGAACGTAATCAGTAAAAGAGCAAACAAAGAACAAAATCACACCTGCACTCACCGCAAGGGTACCGCAACTCCGGCCTCACTCAAATGGTGCCTCCAATCCGCGATCGGGCATATCAGAAGTGGAGCGCTCAGAGAAGGCGACTGCCGGCGGTTTCACGCAATTACTATGCGCTTCATCCGGCCTGATGAAGGCTGGATGAAGCGCATAGTAATTGTGTGAAACTGCCGGCAGTCGCCTTCTCTGAGCGCTCCACTTCTGATATGCCCGATCGCGGATTGGAGGCACCGTTTGAGTGAGGCCGGAGTTGCGGTACCCTTGCGGTGAGTGCAGGTGTGATTTTGTTCTTTGTTTGCTCTATGACTATTATTGGGCTTACACTTAAATAGTAAAAATTGCTCCAAGGTACAAATAGAAAAAAAAAGAATAAGATATGCAAAGCAAATACACCAGGTGAACAGAATTGACTTGTGGATAATCTTTACATGTGTAGGGGTGTTTAGAGAAGGGATTTATAATATAATACTGTACGTGTTCAACTGGTATGCCATGGGCTCACTGAGGGATCTCTTTTTGCGGCCCACTCTCTGTATATACACATTTCAGCTGTGATCACACACTATATCACATCCAAATCAGCTTCAGATTGGGCCCTAACTGTGATAGATCCTAAGATACCTAGATGCTACTATTGTGGGCCAGTCTGGATCCAAATACTTCATTAGAAAAACAAACTCCACAAAAAAGTAAAGATAGTGTCATTTGGTCAGCATGCTAATACAGTAACTTGTGTGTATGTATGCATTCAAAGTTTAGTCTACCTTGGCAAGTCTGATCATAACAATCCAACCTCTCCTAGACTAAACTGGATGTTATAATCATGATGCCAGTTTCCATTAAGTGATATCCTGTGCCTACTGAATGTGGAGGACAGCAAGTAATATATATACACTGCTCAAAAAAATAAATGGAACACAACACAAGAAGATAACACATCCTAGATCTGAATGATTGAACTAATCGTATGAAATACTTTCTTCTTTACATAGTTGAATGTGCTGACTACAAAATCACACAAAAATTTTCAATGAAAATCAAATTTATCAACCCATGGTGGTCTGGATATGGAGTCACACTCAAAATCAAAAAAAGGGAGAAACCACAATACAGGCTGATCCAAGTTGGATTCAACTGATGTAATGTCCTTAAAACAAGTCAAAATTAGGTTAAGTAGTGTGGGGCCTCCAGGTGCCCGTATGACCTCCCTACAATGCCTGGGCATGCTCCTAATGAGGTGGTGGATGGTCTCCTGATGGATGTCCTCCTAGACCTGGACTAAAGAATCCACCAACTCCTGGACAGTCTGTGGTGCAAAATGGCGTTGGTTGATGGAGCGAGACATGATATCCCAGATGTGCTCAATCGGATTCAGGTCTAGGGAACGGGTGGGCCAGTCCATACCATCAATGCCATCCTCTTGCAGGAACTGCTGACACACTCCAGCCACATGAGGTCTAGCATTGTCTTGCATTAAGAGGAACCCAGGGCCAACCGCACCAGCATATGGTCTCACAAGGGGTCTGAGGATCTCATCTAGGTACCTAATGACAGTCAAACAACCTATGGCAAGAACATGGAGGGCTGAGCGGCCCCCCAAAGAAATGCCACCCCACACCATTAATGACCCAGCGCCAAACTGGTCATGCAGGAGGATGTTGCAGGCAGCAGAATGTTCTCCACAGCGTCTCCAGACTCCAGCGTGAACCTGCTTTCATCTGTGAAGAGCACAGGACGCCAGTGGCGAATTTGCCAATCTTTGTGTTCTCTGGCAAATGCCAAACGTCCTGCAGTGTTGGGCGGTAAGCACAACCCCCACCTATGGACATCGGGCCCTCATACCACCCTCATGGAGTCTTTTTCTGACCGTTTGAGTGGCTACAAGCACATTTGTGGCCTGCTGGAGGTCATTTTGCAGGGCTCTGGCAGTGCTCCTCTTGCACCTTCTTGCTCAAAGGCGGAGGTAGCGGTCCTGCTGCAGGGTTGTTGCCCTCCTATGGCCTCCTTCACATCTCCTGGTAGTGCCTCCATGCTCTGGACACTAAACTAACAGACACAGCAAACCTTCTTGCCACAGCTCGCATTGATGTGCCATCCTGGATGAGCTGCACTACTTGAGCCACTTGTGTGGGTTGTAGCATTCAGCATTCAAAAGTGACCAAAACCAGCATTCAAAAGTGACCAAAACATCAGCCAGGGAGCATAGGAACTGAGAAGTGGTCTGCGGTCACCACCTGCAGAACCACTCCTTTATTGGGGGTGTCTTGCTAATTGCCTATAATTTCCACCTGTTGTCTGTTCCATTTGCACAACAGCAAGTGAAGTTGATTGTCAATAAGTGTTGCTTCCTGAGTGGACAGTGTGATTTCACAGAAGTGTGATTGACTTGGAGTTACATTGTGTTGTTTAAGTGTTCCCTTTATTTTTTTGAGCAGTGTATATTGGTGTAATGTATTTTTTATGTATTCAATTATTTGCACATATATGTATTAGAGTTTTTCATTATTTTCACTTTTATATATCTTTTGCATGTTAATATAATAGATATTTACTTAATCAATTGCACACATATGTAATATGAATTTCTATAGAATTAAAGGAGTGAGTGTTTTTTTCACGTTCGTATTTCACATACTGTCAGTATTAGCCTTTTAGATTGCCACAGTCTCTATACTTTGATTGTTAGAATCTCAGCCATGCATCACTGTTCTAACTGTGGAGTGAGATTTGCAGCAATCGCCTGTGCAGGATGCTGCTGACTGATACCGATTGCTACCACCAACGTGATCGGAGATGTAGGATTCTTGTGCAGGCACATGGTGAAATAGCACAAGCTGGCGGCGCCATGACAGTTACAGAGCAGGAGAGTTCTCTCCTGTGATTACATACCAGGATAGGATTTATAAAAGCTGATGTAAACGATATTAAAAATCTAATTATGTATGAGCACTGTATTTCAAGCCTTTTATACTTGTATCTGTTTTTATTCTATTTTTCACTGTATGTACTTGTAAGTACTCTTAAATCTGTACTGTACTTTGCACTATATATTGTACTTTATTGTAATTTTTGGATGATTTTGCACTGTATTAATGTTCAATTGTTTTATTGGATATATCACATGACTGGGTATATAAACCCCTTGTTTGATGATTGTCACTATGCTTGAAAAAGGCTCTAGTGTTGAGCTGAAATGTTGCTGGAGATATATGGTGAATAAATGCATATTTTTTGTTTGAACTACTTTGGAGTGCTGCGCTAGAGATGAGCGAACTTACAGTAATTCGATTTGTCCCGAACTTCTCGGCTCGGCAGTTGATGTCTTTTCCTGCATAAATGAGTTCAGCTTTCAGGTGCTCCGGTGGGCTGGAAAAGGTGGATACAGTCCTAGTAGCGAGTCTGCCAGGACTGTACCCACCTTTTCCATCCCAATGGGGCACCTGAAAGCTGAGCTAATTTATGCAGGCTAAAGTCAGTAAACGCAGAGCTTCGTGACTAATCAAATTACTGTAACTTTGCTCATCTCTAATTATAGCGCATCCCAAACCTTTTGTTCTGGGGTCTCACCAGCTAAATAAACGGCTCACCAATGGTCAACATTCATGTAGTGGTGCAACAGAACCAAACTACTATTGCACCACTCAAAACTGAAGGAAAAAAAAAAACTAATGTATTTTGCTGGGTTGTCCTAAAGGTGGAGGTTTCAGGAGCACCACTGCCGCCTTGTATGAATATGTCCTTACTACTAGAGGGCCAATTTTTAGTATTGGAAGGGGGGTAATCCTTACACATGGGGTCTTTGTGGCATTCTGCACTGTCCTTATTTCGATCTTCCTTTGGATAACATAGTGCTATAATAGTTTAATGTGCCCTATGTGACATCAGTAGAAAGATCCAATGAAATATACTATTCATACCTTCCTATAAAATAAACATAGTAAAGCCACATGCACACAAACCATTCCTTTTCTGGTCTCTTGCTGTGCCTATTCTGATACTGACAAGAAAAGAGCAAGTAAATACGGTACACTTGTCCTGTCAAGTTCCACTGAGGCTCCAAACTTCATCCGTGAATTGTTTGCTTTATACAGAAAAAGGCGCTATTGAACAAAGCATGTTCACACACAATACATTTTTCCACCATACTACTCCACCTTTATCATCACTACGAACAGGTAGAACCTATATAAAATATAACAGAATAGGAATGTTAGAACTGGATCAATGTAGCCACAAGACCATTCAAATTTAAAGAAAAACCCTTTAGGGCTCTGCACACCCACCACTGCTTTCATCTGTTAGACTATAGCACGTCTCAAAACTTTTGTTCTGGAGTCTCACTTGCTAAACAAGGGGGTCATCATTGGTCAACATGTCAAAGAAGAGACATTGAGAGTACCACCAGTACCAGCTAGTATGGGCTACTGTGCAGCCAGTTTGAGAACCATTGCCCCATAGATTGGCATTCATTCCCTGGCATGTCATGGGAAAGGAGTTAAAAGCTGCAGTGATCCTCAGCTTCTGGTAGGATTGCAAAAAATCTGCCTAGAAATTGCCACGTGTTGTGTACAGAGTAGTACAGTAAATAGTATGACAACTCTTGAGGATTAATGGTATGCAACCCATCCTGAAAACTGACAACATGAGGCATAACTACGATCTATTCATAGCAATGGAGTCCTCCAAACATGACCAGAGTTGTCATGCTTTAGGAGACCCCTGAGGTCTTTAAAGATACTTCTTTTAGACAGAACTGTACATTCTCTGAGTGATAAAGCATGGAATGTGTTATATATGTGTCAGACCTGGTTGGCTACCAGCAGCCAATGACTCTCCCCATGGACTAAACCATTGCTCCATTAGGGCAACCTCTGCCCTATTCCGGGTATGCTGGGAGTTGAAGTTTTGCAACTTCTGGAGAGCCACACTTTGGAGACTACTATCATAGAAGAAGCTATTACTCAGTACACTCCTCTATAATTAATCTATAGAGGATATAGTGCCATCTAATGCTACATTTTTCCTGTAGCCACCTCTAGTTTCTCTTGGTACCCACAAACAATAAAACCACACCATTTTTTTTTTTTTACTTCTTTTAAGTGGTATACGAAATGGAAAGCACACTGTCCTGGATATTTATACAACTTAACCACTGCTGTCCATCTGTTCATCATTATGTAGTGGCATGCAAGCCTACCATTGGATGGTGGATAACACTAAAACCAAGTCCAAGCATACTGTGTATTACAAAGTTGTGGAAGACAGACGATCCCCTGTTTAATATTGTATTTTACATATAGAGCGGAAGAGAGCCAAAACGCTCTATCAGGCTCTGGTTTACTTTTTGCAGCATCTTGTCAGGTTAGTAGACAGAGGCTTTTATGTCAGAATAGGAGCCAATTGGCAGGTTTCGACAGATATACTGTAAAGATTTAGGAACGTAAAGTGGAGGAGGCAACTGAGGTCAAGTGTGAGTTACCTCGGATCTCGCCAGGTGTTTTGGGGGGACTCTGCAAACTTAAAGGTGCAGAGGAGTAGATGGTGGACAGTCACACTCGGCACATTTATTTGTCAGTTAAATCCCTATATCTGTGGTAACAAACTAATAATTTGTAATCTATGGAGAGGCGTAACTTGTAGCTTCTGGGCCCAATGAAAAATCTGCAACAGGGCACCATGTGCTATTTATAACGCTCATCTCTTATGGGGCAGATGTGCTTTGGAATCCCCTAAGGCACAAGGGCCCCGATGCAACTGCTATCTCTGCACCTCCTATAACTACATCTCTGAATCTATGAATAAAACATATATAGGACATGTTTTATTTATGAAATGCTCTACAGAGATCATCATGTCCACAGCGGCCCTCACAATCCAATTGCAGATACAGGTAACTCCTCTTTTAGTATACTATAATATATGTATATTAGTATACTATACCATATATGTTCCTTATTCTGTGTCATAAAATGTGACATAGAGAAGACAGACAGACTGATATAGAGGGAGAGGGCCCTGCTTGCGAGGGCTTACAATTTACACAGCAGAAAATAGATATTTCTAACTAGAAAAGATAGCAACTTTAGCTCGACAGGAAAGCATAACAGAACACAAAATACACAAATACATTTTATATGTATCTATACTGTGCATGTGTGTAAAGGTTTGGCAGTTTTTAAAGGGGTACTCCTGTGGAAAACTTTTTTATATATATATTTTTTTAAATCAACTGGTGCCAAAAAGTTAAACAGATTTGTTAATTACTCCTATAAAAAAATCTTAATCCTTCCAGTACTTTTTAGGGGCTATATACAACAGAAGAATTTTGGATTTCTCCGATGTCATGACCATAGTGCTCTCTGCTGACCTCTGCTGTCCATTTTTGGAACTGTCCTGAGTAAAAGAAAATCCCCATAGCAATCATATGCTGCTCTGGACAGTTCCTAAAATGGCCAGCAGAGGCCAGCAGAGAGCACTGTGGTCGTGACATCAGAGAAATCCAAAAAGAAAAAGCATTTCCTCTTTAGTATACAGCCCATAAAATGTATTGTAAGGATTAAGATTTTTTAAATAGAAGTAATTTACAAATATGTTTAACTTTCTGGCACCAGTTGATTTAAAAAAAAAAAAAAAAAAAAAAAAGTTTCCCACGGGAGTACCCCTTTAACTTTTTTTGTTATATGATCATACACTGCAGATATGGCAAATTAGCAATAAATCATGTGAAATTAAGGGAACAAATATGCCAATATCAATGTATGTCCAATGTATTTCAATTCTGAACTTTACAGAAGATCCAACTTCCCCATTTAAGTCAGTGGGATAAATTCAGTATAAATGCACTGTATTTGACAACATTTCCCATGCTATAGAATTTGCACCGTAGGTGAATTTCTGCACAGATTTTGTTTACATTTTTTCCGCAGAATGTAGATGAGTTTCTGGAAATCTTATCCATGTCGCTGCTATTGTGAGCATTGCAGATTTTCTGAAAATGTGCAGCCGAATGTGGCCATACCCTTAAATCTTCTCCAATTTTTTCTTCTATGATGGGGGAAAACTTGTATTTATAAAAAGATCTAGTATATGCAATGTTATATAACCATGTGAGCTTTGTAGACTCTCAGAAGCCACACTTAAAGACAAGCCATTAAACATAAAGCTTTGAGTTGGCAGCCACAGGAATGTAAAGCATGTATTTAAACAACGGTTATTTGTTTATTTTTTATCACAGAAGATGGTTTTTCCTTTGGGTGGGGATGTATTCAATGGAATGATAAAGCAGTTGGCTGCTTTAGGTTAATATTATATGGGATTACTCAGCGGGAGAGGGTCCTAATTCTGCTTTCGACCGCCGATGCAATAGTCTTCCTGAGCTGCAGCGAGACGCGTCGGCACGGTAAGCACCTTGACCCAATGTGTCCCCTTGCCATTCAGAAAATCGCTTGGTGAGGCAGAACATTACTGCTTCCCTTGCCCAATATGTCATGAAGGGGCATATAACCAGACACATCTCAAGAGTATCTTTCTTAGGAAAAATACTGAAGATGGGATAGTGTTCCCTGTGCAGTGTTTTTCAATAAAGGAGGCTGCTGGATTTATCTTGTCATCTACAAATCCTTCAGCGACCATGTTCTGAAAAGAAGTGTCATGCTTGTGTTCCATGAAGACTTTAGTAACAAGGTGGGCACTACTTATCCTAAGAGATTGGCAATTCTTTTGTAAGAAGTTTATATGCCTATATCACCATAATAGGGTTACATCAGTAAATTGTATAATTTGCAGTTTCCAACTATATTTAAATTATATCATTGTTGTCTTTTGAAAATGTGTCTTTGCTAAAAGTTGATAAATTTGGCGCACATAAGCAAAAAACAAAATCACTTCAGAACAATATTTTGTATGTTTCATCCTCTCCTCTGGATTTTTTCTACTCAAAGTTGCATTTGTGGAAACAATGTGCGAGATATATATACATTTTTTACATTAAAATTTTTACACATTTGTTTGCTTTCACTTTTTCGTGCACATAAAATACTATGTAGTACACATCCGAGTAAAAGAAAATTGTCCCAGCGCAGGCTTCTTGAATGTTCTTGGAATTTTCTTTCATTTTAATAAGTTACAAACAAATGCAAGACATATTTCGGCTTCTGCCTTTATCAATTGTTGTGATTAATAAAGGCGGAAGCTGAAAAGCGTTTGTAACTTATTCAAATGAAAGAACAAAAATTCCAAGAACATTCAAGAAGCCTGCGCTGGGACAATTTTCTTTTATCTGGGTCCATGGTACCGCAACTCGAGGGCTGCCATCTCCTCTATACTTAGTACACATCTGTACTGCACTGTATCATGCCTATATTACACTGACAGCCATAGTACAGGTAATCTGACTCAACCTGAGGCAGAGACTGATCGGCTTTTGTAGCCATGACAACAGAGGCCATTGTCAGACCTCCACTTGCCATGGTTACCACCGATGCCCCACAATGGTTTTGAGGGGCACCAATGAAGAGCATCCTCTGCCACCCTACAGATGCTATGGTCATATTGATCACAGCTGCTATAGCACCTGCCCTGCATTACTAGGATGGGGCTGGCAGAGCTTGTGCCATGATTTCATATTCCCCGCTGGGAGTGCTGATTGGTGGTTGATCCCTATTTCCCTTTGGGCCCAATTTGGAAATTTCCACTTAGGGATGTACACTTTTGTTGCCAAAATTTAGACATTTACGGCCGTGTGTTGAATTATTTTGAGGGGACACAATATTAAACACTGTTTACATTGGAGCAGAGTGTCATTTCTTTAGTGTTGTCACATGAAAAGATATAATAAAATATTTACAAAAATAAGGGGTAGACTGACTTAAATGAGGAACTGGCAATTCTATGATAAGACATGGAAATGCATTAGAATGATTCCCATTTGAATGGGACAGCTCACTATTATCTGGCATCTTAATTTGAACGCTGTATGGTCGGACGCACCACACTACCACCGGACGGGAGAATACATCTTGCCGTGTTCCCCTGTCCAGAAATATTGAACACAGGATTTTAAACAACTGATGCCCGTTAAAGGCATCAGTTGCGTTTTGGTGAGTTTTAGGCTGAATTCACCAAACCTGGACACCAGATATATGTGAACCCAGCCTAAATAACCATTCTACTGGTTAGGATCTCCCTTCAATACTAGTACAGGTAAAATTCTTTGCAGCATTGGTTCTACATTCAACACAAGGTAAACACTAAAGCAGGCCATACACATGGGAGTTTGATCGGCCAAAACATGGCCAGTCAAAGTCCTATGGGATCATTTGTACGAATGATCATGCCAGACAAAATTTGAAGATCACTGTCATTAATGTAAAAAAATGTAAAAAAACTGAGCTTATGCCAACCATCACTGAAAAAATCCACCATGGCTGATCACATATTTGACAGACAGAAGCTTACCAGCAGCCTTCAAGAAAAAACAAAAATTGTTCGCATGTAATTTCCAGATAATATTGTCAGCCAAAATAGTTGTAGAATGCTAAGTTATGCTAAGGTCCACCACATCCATTAGATAGTTAACTGGACTGAGGCCTAGTGACTGTACAGGCAAAGTGCATAAGGCTCATTCTCTATTTAATAACCTACTTACATCTTAGGCCCTCTCAATTTAAAACCCTATATTGCTCAAGGGATCAACCAGTTTTCTCCCCCTCCAACTCAAAACCTGTGTTCCAGCTGTAAGGCACCTGTCTGCATTAGGAGATAAGGAACACTAAAGCTAATTTTACACTGCCAGGTACATAAGGAACTATTATGGTACAAATGGATCTATAGACCCCCAACATGCCTGATCCTTCTCTTCCCCATTATCTGCTGTATAAGAGTAAGGAGACTACCACATACATTAGTCAGCAGGTTCACCCAACACATCTCATGTGTATGGAAAGCATAAGGCCCACTTGCTCAGTTAAGATTTCCACAAGACTGTCAGTCTGCAGGATACTCTCCATGCTAATGAACCTGACACACTCAGCAGGTTTTAAAATGCTTTTAAATGACATCTGACAATGGAAAAAACCTGTTAGAAAATCGCACACCTTCTTTTACTAGTTAAAACAAAAGATATTGAGACTCGGCTGAGTGGATCAAGGTCATTGACTCATCTCTCCTCATTTCCTGTCTTACTGGCTCAGAAGGAATACACAGTGATCCCTCAACTTACAATGGCCTCAACATACAATAGTTTCAACATACAATTGTCTTTTCTGGACCATTACAACTTGAAACCAGATTCAACATACAATGTACAGACAGTCCAGATCTGTGAAACGTGTCAATGGCCGGAAGAACCAACCAATCAGAATGGACATTCATTGGTAAAACCCCTGTATTACTGAAGTGTATGCACTGACTGATGTCTGGTAGCACCCCCTACAGTACAGGGAGGTACTACATGTTCTGTACTCTTTACCTGTATTACTGAAGTGTATGCACTGACTGGTGTCTGGTAGCGCCCCCTACAGTACAGGGAGGTATTACATGTTCTGTACTACTCTTTACCTGTTTTACAAAAGTGTATGAACTGACTGATGTCTGGTAACGCCCCCTACAGTACAGGGAGGTATTACATGTTCTGTACTCTTTACCTGTGCCAGGGTTAGCTGCTCCTTTGGGCTCCAGGTGGTGGCAGCTCCATTTTACTTTTTTTTGGGACATTGTGTGTTCTGCACAGGACCCTGAAGAAGCTCCTGTCCTCTACATAGACAGTGATTACAGCTCCCAGCAGATCTTTATTACTTTTATATGTAAGGATTTGCTTTATCTGTATTAGTTATCTACTTATTTTTCTTTAATCCTCACTTTTTCCTATTTTTGAGTGACAGTTTGGTGGCTTCAGAACCAATTACCAGGTTTCCATAGAGTTACGGTCTCAACATACAAAGGTCGTCCTGGAACCAATTAATATTGTAACTTGAGGGACCACTGTACTAAAGTTATACTAGATGAAGGGATAGCCAACAAGCTTGCGCTAAACAACTGTATAACTTAACTTTAAAAAAGGTATCTGTGCTCAGGTCCCAATTTACCCTATGTGCGATGTTATTAGACGTTATTTTATGCAAGTCCTAACACAGATTCTTCAAGTTGGGACTTCTTAATAACAGCTGGGGCCAGCCTAACACAGGTGATAACACAGCTATAGTTTAGGCACTGCATGTAAATCTGGCCACTGCTTCCTTATGCATTTTAATGTATGGAATCTGTAGTATACACCTTTTACCAGCAGAACAGCAATTAACCTAAAAAACAAGATTGCCCTTGATCTGAGACATAGACAAGATATGGGTAGGTTCACACCATGTTTTTGCAATACAGTTTTTTATCAGGTTTTTGATTAAAAAAAACGGATTCCTCAACACCTGACTAAACTGTATCAAAACGTGTGTACAAAGTTTTATCTGTTTTTAACCGTATACAGTATGAAAAATGATGTCCGGTTGCATCCGTTTTTTTAAGAAAAAAACAACATACGTTTTGAACTTTTCACTCCATTATGAATAAAGTTTCACTTGTTTGATTGAAATTCCAAGAAAAAAAACTGTGCAAAGTCAAAAACCATATGGTAAAAACTGGATGGAATCGTACACACATCTGTACGGTTCCCATTGACTCCCATGTTAAAAAAAAAAAAACGTATACGGGTCAATACGGTTTTTCACCCGGACCAAAAACTGTGGTAGGCCACGGTTTTCTGTCCAGAAAAGAAAAAAAGTAAAAAAAATGTGTGGTTTGAAAAACGGAGACAACCGTATACAATATGGTGCATACGGTTTTGAATGGAAAGTCTATGGCCACTGTTTTCTGTACGGTTGAATACGTTTTTTTTTTCTTTTTCTTTTTTAAGTATCCAAAAACTGTATAGAAAAATCGTGGTGTGAACCCACCCTTAGCAAGGAAATAAGCAAGACACACAGAAAAATGGAAGACACTAGAAGGCCCTACAGTCTATAGGTTCTTGAGTATTTACGGTATGTTTGTTTTTTTAGTGTATATTTTCTTAAGCATTAACAGTTGGGTGTATTCTGGACCTGCAATAATACTGTCAAAATGGTAGGGTGTAGATCTGAATACATAAAATCCTAATCCTGTCTAACAAGTTCCCTTTGCTTCTGTAGCTGTGGATGGCAAATGCTCTCTGTATGTTAATGAGATTTCAGATCTGTAAATCCAGGTTTCATTTTTGTGGGAAAATAACTTACAGGAAAAGCAGTGTTTTACGCTGCTCCGCTGAACATAATACATAAGCAGGGCTCACAAAGTGATTTAGTGCCGACCTAAGAGCAAAGTTGTTTAATTGAACAAAACTCGTTTCTTTAGAGTCCCTCCCATTGTAATGGTTGTTTATTAAGAAACAGAAAAAAAAAATGTAGTGGGTATTCTTTACATTGCCTAGATTGCCTCTTTCTAGGGCTGGGCGGTATACCAGTTCATACCAAATACCGAAATTTTTGTGCTGCACGATATGAATTTTAACCCATACCGCAATACTGGCTTAGGCCTTCCCCCTCGGGAATGAATGAATCAGCCCAGCACTGTGCTGTCCCCACATCGGGGAACTAATCCTATGTGACCTGCGAGCGCTGTTCTGCACCCCCCCCAATTAATTATTAGCCCAGCGCTGTCCCCATCAGGGTACTACTCACATGTCACCTGCATGCGCTGCCCTCCTCGTCCTGTTTGTTGCGGCCGCCGGCGCAGACACTCTATACCAGTGGTCTCCAACCTGCAAAACTCCAGATGTTGCAAAACTACAACTCCCAGCATACCCGGACAGCCGTTGACTGTACGGGCATGCAGGGAGCTGTAGTTTTGCAACATCTGGAGGTCCGCAGGTTGGAGACCACTGCTCTATACTGTGCGATATCCCTATGCCAGGGCTGCAAAAAAGAAACAAAATAAACTTTAACTCACCTCCCGTTGGTCCGGTATTGGCCACACTTGTTTCCTGGGGACAGGAACGTCGGACAGCCATCAGCCTATCACCGGCCGCAGCGATGTTCCGCCTCGGCCGGTGATAGGCTGAGCCCACTGTCATGTAAGAAGCCGACGTTCTTACATGACAGTGGGCTCAGCCTATCACCGGCCGAGGCGGAACACACCGCTGTGGCCGGTGATAGGCTGACAGCTCTCCGACGTTCCCATCCCCAGCGTAAGGCCGACGTAGGTGCGTTAAAGTTTATTTTGTTTACCTTTTGCAGCCCGGGTATTGAGTGCAGAATAATGGGATAGAACTTTGCACAACGCTACAACAAAACAAAATGTGAAAAAGTGAAAGGGTCTGAAGACTTTCAGAATGCATTGCATGTCTTTAGGGATGCAGGTCCATCACTTCTGGGAAAAATGTAGTACATCATGACAACGGTTAAAATAAATTGGGGCCCATGTAATCCCAGAGTGTGAGCTTCACTTTATGGTGTTGCTAGGCTTTGGGTTACTCTTTCAAATGTTAAACTTACTTGTATATTTTTGTCATTGGAAATTCCTCTTTTATGAGCAGGAATGATAGAAAAGTACACTAGCAGGAGATCAAACTTCTACTTTAGCCCAACTGATCTGTCAGCAGAATGTAGGCTGCCAATCCTGGCTATGGCACAGCAGACATAGTCTTATGTAAAACAGCGTGGGCCTGCAGGGAAGTTCCCTGCTCTATCAGTGATATACCATTGGACAGCTCCCACCGAAATAATAGGGTGGAAAAAAACAAACAAAAAAACATAGGGGACTGGGGGTCCAACCTCTGTGACCCCCTGCACAGTGCTCTGGCTCTCCTCGCAGAGGGGGTGGGGTGGGGAGGTGCCGTGGTGGAAACCCCCCTTTATGCATCTATATGCAAGCACCGGATACAAGAGTACAGCCCCCCCCCCCCCCACAATTAGATGCTTATCCCCTATGGATAGATTTTCCTAAACTGGAGATCCCCTTTTAACAAAAATGTCTACAAAGTTTTGATGTTTACCAACTGACAACAAAATCATGTAAGGGTGTGCAGAAAATATCTGAAGAGGTGTGAGATGGAAAAATGCATGTTATTTCCAGAATTCATTTTATTCATAGAGATTACACATTTTGCATTAACCCGCAACAGATTTCTAAAACAGCTTGTGCTAAATCTGGTGCATTCTTATGGGGCAAACTCGACTGTACATATATAACCATATTTGGAACCCGGGATCAATGTTTAACCTTCTTTATAGACAAACTGGCACTAACCAACAACTGCTTTGCTCAGCATATGCAACAAAAATTACTTGCAACAACATATTCTTTTTTCTTAGATCCCTACTTAACAACTATACTCAGCCTGAGAAAATTTCTATTTCTTTCTAGGTAAAGAAAGAGAAAATCTGCATGCGTGGAAAACAAAAGTAGTGTGTCACAATACCCTATCTAAACAAAAACATTGGACTAAAGCTGTCACTTGGTTACAAATTCATGGCACAATCCTTAACTCTATCCCTGATAGCAGAAAGTGAATCTGCGGAATGTTGAAGGTCATCTATATTGTCTATGATAGACAAACATGGTGTTATGAGACTAGTGCTAAAAATAAGTAAAGTAAAGTGGCAAAGAGCCTTGTACCACAGAGATCATAAATCTCCCGGTTTCCTTGTTGTACAGTTCACAGACAAGACAGGTTGCTCAGATTTAGTGAATACTTACTCGGTAAAGCATCTATCCGGTGGACAATGATCTTGAATCCAATCCAGTGTATACAGGTTCCTTCCAGATAGAAGAAAGTGAATTATAAGACGGACTCCATCATGTACTCATTCATTTTCTTTCTTGCTGAGCCAAGCTGAAAGCTTCTTCAAAGCATTTATGGTATTTCTAAGCTTAGCCTCCCTCTGCAGACTGGAGCCATCCTATTTTGAAAGAGTGTTGCGCTAGACTGTCTTATTCCTCTAAAATAAACCCTTTACAGCCTGGCACACACCCCTATGTCTTTCTCTTAAGTCCTTGCTTGTTGAAAGCTGTGAAATCACGTGCAAATTCAAGAACTGTTTCACAAGGCAAACTACAGGTAGAGAGCTAACCGCACTCCTAAGCGGCATGTATGGTCCTGGCAGAGAAGGCTCCTTTTGCAGTAATAATAATGTTGTCAAAGGCTGCGTGTTAAAACAGAGACGGTGGAGCCTGTTGAGAAAGGCAAGTCCTGACACTGACAGAAGTGTGCCTGTTCTCTTCCCTACCAATTTACCGTCTCTGAGGAATCAACAGTGAAAGTGTAGCCCCCTCTGAAATACAAAAAAGGCCAGGGTTTTTATTACTGAATACTTGCTTGCCAAGCTTGCTATTCAGAAAGTCAGGAAAGCTGGGTGGCACCTCTGGTGTGAACTGTAACAGAAGAAAGCTGGCTTCCACCCAATTACTACAGGGAAAGCTTAATAGAATTACTAACAAGTGGAAAAGATGAAACAAAAAGGACTTTGAAAAGAATTCCTAGAAAGAAAAAAAAACATGATCCACTTTGTTCTATTATGGGAATTTCAATTAAAGATACATCCCCTTTAGAAAGAGGACGCTCTCGCACCCCCAACAAACAGCT
This sequence comes from Hyla sarda, assembly GCF_029499605.1. NCBI lineage: Eukaryota > Metazoa > Chordata > Amphibia > Anura > Hylidae > Hyla > Hyla sarda. Next base: position 362,426,450 of record NC_079189.1, read on the forward strand.
ATTTTTGATTAATGATGTCTACTTGAGATAACCTTTAAAGAGGCGCAAGTAAAATATTCTAATATATGTAAACCCAAAAGGATATACCAATCTTATGTAACAGGCCTGGGCACAAGGGGGAAGGTGGGGCCCAGGCTCCTCACATGACATTGAATTCAGCGTATCAACAGCCAAGGCGGGACATTGCTGCAGCCAGTGATATGCTGATCGCAGTGCGACGATAAACGCACATGAAAGCAGGAAGAAGACCAGGTCCGGAGGATGGAAGAGCTATAGCGGCGCAACAGGGGAGCGATGGAGGAAGAGTTCAACTTTTTTTTTTTTTTTGCAGCCCGACAATGGGATCATATAAACCACCACTACACTATTCCTTTAACATGCTGCAATTTTGGTTAAACTGCAAATGAGCCCAAAATCTCAGAAAAATTCTAAAAAAAGAAAAGAAAAAAAAAAAAGAAGAGTGAAAAAATAAGCCAAAGGAACAAGTGGGGTTGGCATTTCATATATCCCTATTGAAATTGCACCGTGTGCACAAGTCAAAAGGCAAAATCAATAGACCATGGCCTTTACTCTTAATTTGCTCAAATGTTATTCAGTTCAGTTGTATTCACTACAGCTTTCAGTGGTTTTAATAAAATGGCTGATCGGTGTAAACTGCACAGAATGCCTTTCACATTGGAGTCGCAGCATTGTATTGGGGAAAAGAGTAACCAACCAGACCGATCCGCTGAGCCAGAAGAGGCTCTGTTTTATGACTTAGGAGATTCCACAAGCATCAGAATTTTTTTCATGCAGATCTGTTGTTTCATGGTAGTGTATATATAGACATACCATGAAACAACCCTTTTCATACATAAACTCGACTAGTGTAAATTAGACAGTAGTACAGGTTATGGATACTAGATTTATAGGGACAGAACACTGATCCAGGGATTTATTCCAATTGCCATGTTTGGAGTTGGGAAGGAATTTTTCCCCCTGGTATGGCGAAATTGGCATCAGCTTCAGAAAGTTTTTTTTTTTTTTTGCTGCCATACTCTGAATCAACACAGTAGGGATATAGGTTTAAACTTGATGAAAATTCATCTTTTTTCAACCCTACAATTATGTAACCTTGTATAGACTCACTTATTGACCAGCCCCTAAAACATAACTAAGTGTCATCCTTTAGCATGCCAAGAATTTTAGGTTGTGCCAAGCGGCGCCAAGCACAATTACCTACTACAACTTGAAAAGTTTGCTTTTTGCTGCTTTTGACCTGCACTCTTCTGCATTTTCCAACACTTCTGTTTATTTCATCTATAAACATGGTCAAGAAAGAGCAAACCAAAGTATAAAAAAATCCACCTGTAGGATTCTAAAATGACTTCATCTGAATGATACGAGGAGTGAAACAAGCTGCGTGCGGCACCACTGACAGACTTTGGTAAATAGTCTTGTCAATTGATTTCAGCCATAATTGTTAGGAGGGTAAACAGTTTTGCTGAGACATGTTAGATTCTTCCCACACACACGCACATGGCATGGGATTTGTGAAACACATGAATGCATTCCATTAACTGAAGACTCCCATAAGGACAAATACAAGTGTCCTGTACCATCAACAAAAGGAAAACTCATGATCCTGACTGGGGGCTTTTTATAAAGAATGTCTGCCATTGACCACCACTGTGTAACTGTGTATACTTCTCTTGTACTGATGGGGGGTTGGGGTGTATTAGACTGGCCATACACAAAAGATAATGGTGAACTGCCAATTTAGTATGGCAATTTTTTTTACAGCGATCAGCAAATAAATGAGCTTACTCGTTTGTCGGCTGCTCGCTGGCTCTATTACACCGGGTGATATAGCCTCAGGGCTTTATTACGCTGATAATTACATGCAGATTTGTTGCAAAAATTACAAGGGGTGGTGTTCATAAAAGGTTTGGTATTAATATTAAGCAATGAACTTCTAAAATGTATTCTATTTATATTTTTTCTGTATAATCACCCTTAAAATTTATTTATTTTGTACAACTGTATTTTGTAGAATTTTTATTGCCAAAAAATAGTAAATTTTGTGGCTTTCAGCTCACCATCATAAGAAAATCCTCTTCTTGCTGTTTCACATAGCAGCTCCAGCAACTTGTGCAACTGCACAATAGTCAAGCCATTATGAGTGATCAAGATAAGGGCTGGTTTACACAGCCAGCATGCTCTACTAAGGAAGGGAGCTCCATAGGAGGGATGAGAGTTAAGCGAAGAAAAAAAATGGTGTATCTCCAAATTTTTTTCTCCACTAAACTCTGGACACCTGACAGCACCCATTCAAGAGTCAATCAGAACCGCCAGGACCCAACCGTGTCAGTTTTACTCTGACCCATTTAAGGTCCTGAACGTAATGGCCATGTAAAGTTAGCCTAAGCCTACAAAACGTGTGTGTGTGTAATCATTGCAACAACACAAATGGTCAAAACAAGCTGAAATGTTACATTAACATCCTCAAAGAGTGTCTCTTCCTGGAATCATCATAAATTACCTGCAAATTAAGCAGAATATGCTAATACCGAGAACTTCTTGAACATCATTCATTTCAAGATATGTCTTCAGAAATTTACACACATGCCGCAGAAACAATACAATTTAAATACATGGAACAGATTTCAAGTTGCAGAAGTTTCTGCAACAAATCTGCTGCATGTCCACATTGTAATAACTATTGTAGTAGACAGAACACTACACCACTAGCTCACTTCCTTCACATGTGGATATTTTCACACTGTTAAACTCCCTTCCATTTAAAAGGCAACCACCAGAAAAAGCTCTAGATTTCTATGTTCATCAGATTCCTTTTGATAATGCCATACTGTAATCTGTGTTATCACAGGCAGCTACTGTATTGTGGTACATATTTTATGGTATTTCTCCATATGTAAAATAGATGTGCAGCTCACTTGGATGTATTTGAAAATATATACCCAAGGTATGTAATTAATTAAATTAATTATTTTCCATATGGAGCTGCATTAACCCCAATATGCTCGAGCATGAGTCTGAATGGAGGACAAAATGACATCATTATGGTTGGGTCTATGGATATGCTTACTATCTATGTCAGGAGCTTTCCAGCTCATACAATGTATGCACACTGCTAACAGTTTGAAAAAAGCCTTCCCGTAAAGAGCCTATACTTCCCAGAATTCAAACCTTCACAAAAAGCTCTGTGCAGAGCCTGAAGAGGATTTCAACTTTGAAGCATGCAAAAACACAATGGCCTTGTTTTACCATGGAAATAACTCGAAAAATGGAGGACAGCGCCTCGTGTAATTCCGATGGGTCACGTATTATATGAAACACAGCAGATAATGTGCTCACCTTACGTGAACCTTTGGTTCATGCATATGTCCCCTCCGTGGTGGGGTACTGGTGGATGGTCCGGAGCTGCAGCCTGCAGGTCGTGGCCGGGATCCTCCTGGGAGTCGGCAAGTACATAAAGCAGGATAAGAGAAGAAAAAAGGACCTCTGTGCCAGCGCTGCTCGGAACGTCAGAAATCAATGAAGATGCCGATTGTATAGTCCAACGATATTTTAATCAGACACATACAAATGTATGTGTCTGATTAAAATATCGTTGGACTATCCAATCGGCATCTTCATTGATTTCTGACGTTCCGAGCAGCGCTGGCACAGAGGTCCTTTTTTTCTTCTCTTATCCTGCTTGATTTACCATGAACATTTATTATAGCAACCAATCACAGCTCAGCTTTGATATCTTAACGAGCTGAGAAAATGAAAGCGGAGCCGTGATTGGTTGTTATAGGCAAAGCAGACAGTTTTAGTTTGAGGCAGATTAATAAATCTGGGACAGTTGAGGGAGATTCATCAAGAACTGTGCTGAGAAAAAGTTGACAAGTTGCCCATAGCAACCAATCAGATCGCTTCTTTTATTTTTTAGATTCCTTTTCAAAAATGATAGAAGTGATCTGAAATGATATGGACAACTGGTTAACTTCTCCTCTGCACAGGTTTTGATGAATCTCCCCAATGAGACTACATTGAGGGTTGAATTTGTCATTTGGCCTGTGCCTTTGGCAGCAGTGCTGTGGATTTGTGATTAATTCCACCTCTTTCTGTGAATAGGGGTGAAATCTAATGTAAATTTGCAACAACATTATGATATGACATTTTGCTGCATATTTGTAACAGATCTGCATGAAAAAAAATTCTGATGCTTGTGGAAATGCCTAAATAGGGAGGTATTTTCTCCAAGTGCCTAGGGCAGCACAAGCTGTAAATACGGCTGTGTCTACAATGCATGACAGGATCTGTGCAAGATAAACTGTGTGTGTAAAAAGGCACAATACTTATGTAAAAACGTTGCTATACTATTCTGGCTATAACTTGCTAATCTAGTAAACTAATATTGCCCTGGGGCCTGTCACTGTTCTCTGCACACCTCTCCAGGCCCCAAGCAATGCATCCAAGATATGCTGAACCTGTGATAGCAGACGTAACCATATGACGGGCCTCATATCAAGGAGCATTAAAGGGGTACTCCGGTCCTTTGACATCTTATCCCCTATCCAAAGGATAGGGGATAAGATGCCTGATCGCGGGAGTCCCGCCGTGTGGGACCCCCATGATCTTGCATGCAGCATGTTTGTAATCAGTCCCAAGAGCGTGTTCGCTCCGGGACTAATTACCAGCGACTACAGGGCGGGCGGCGTGTGAAGTCACGCCCCAGCCCGATGTCACGCTCCGCCCCTCAATGCAAGCCTACGGGAGGGGGCGTGATAGCTGTCACGCCCCCTCCCGTAGGCTTGCATTGAGGGGCGGCGGGGACTGATTACAAACGGGGTGCCACGTGCAAGATCACGGGGGTCCCCAGCGGCGGGACTCCTGCAATCAGGCATCTTATCCCCTATGCTTTGGATAGGGGATAAGATGTGTAAGCACCGGAGTACCCCTTTAAAGGTCGATTTCTCAGAATAAGATACATATTCATTTAATTCATTATTTCTGTCTCTATATATGCAGAAGTTCCTGATAAAGGATATAATCATGGAGAAGTGGTGATACACCAATGTGTTAGTGGCTCATCTTCAGCATAGTAAATGGAACATCCTTATCAATCCAAAGTAAAACAATCAATGTAATAAATAAGACCTGCAGAATATCTCGCCACCCACTATCAAAGTAAATCCACACCGGACAGAAATCTCATCATCATTACCTGCAGAATACAGTACAATACAAGCAGAGGATGAGAAATATTCACATGCTGCAGACATTTTATTTATTACATTTTATTTGCTGCCATTTGCGATTGTTAATTACCATTAAATTATCTTTTTATTGAAATATTTTATAATTGAACAAAAAAAGAGAAGTGACCTGTGCTATGGATTTTAACATCCAAAGCTTGGTGCCAATTTTTACAGCAGATTTCACTCCTTTCAATGTAGAAAGGTTAAAATATGTGATAAATTCACAGCAAAATCCACACGTTAATAAAGTCTGCCATGCGTGACCCTACCATTAAATAAAGGGCAACAAATATTGTTTATCATTGTATATGTACAGTAATATAAAGTTCTCCAGAAGTATATGTAAACAATATGAATATTGGAAAAGCTATATTTTAGTTTATCAAGGTTCTAGTGTTGACATGCAATAGTGTTAAAGGAACAGTGATAGGTGGAAGAAATATGTTTTTTGTTGTTACGCTTGGTTTCTATAGCATTGTGATTAAAACATGTAGACTGAGGCAGCCACGTGTAGATGAGCAAACCTGAAGACAAGGGTAGGGCTTCACACAAGGAGCCTAGAATGGATTCACACACACACACACACACACACACACACAGGATTTCCTGCAGATTTGAAGTTGTAAAATCCGCACTTCAGGGCCGCAACTCCAGATTTTACAAAGCAATTTTTATGTATTTTTGACTGCTTTGTAAAATCCGCAACTGCAGGTTTTACAAATGTGGATTCCTGACCCTCTGAAGATCACTCAGATAATTATCAGATGGATGGGATCATGTAATATGATTGTGTGAGCATAATCTATATGTATGATCCTAAAAGATTTTTCTCCCCTTCATTATGCTATGTATATTATGCCAATAGCTTATAAGCAAGTATACATAATAATTATACCTTCTACCGTCATGGCCGTAAATGTTGGCACCCCTGAAATTTTTCTAGAAAATGAAGTATTTCTCACAGAAAACGATTGCAGTAACACGTTTTGCTTTACACATGTTTATTTCCTTTGTGTGTATTGGAACTAAATCAAAAAAGGGAGGGGAAAAAAAGCAAAACTTGAAAATAATGTCACACCAAACTCCAAAAATAGCTGAAATCAGTCGCTTCCTATAACCATCAATAAGCTTCTTACACCTCTCAGCCGGAATGTTGGACCACTCTTCCTTTGCAAACTGCTCCAGGTCTCCCTTATTGGAAGGCGCCTTTTCCCAACAGCAATTTTGAGATCTCTCCACAGGTGTTCAATGGGATTTAGATCTGGACTCATTGCTGGCCACTTCAGAACTTTCCAATGCTTTTGTTGCCATCCATTTCGGGGGGTAATATAAAGGGGGCACCCAGTGCCAGAGGCAGCAAAACAACCCGAAAACATAATTTAACCTCCACCATATTTCACTGTAGATACTGTGTTTTTTTCTTTGTAGGCCTCATTCTATTTTCGGTAAACAGTAGAATGATGTGCTTTACCAAAATGCTCATCTTGGTCTCATCTGTCCAGAAGACGTTTTCCCAGAAGGATTTCGGCTTACTCAAGTTATTTTGGCAAAATGTAGTCTTGCTTTTTTATGTCTCTGTGTCAGCAGTGGGGTCCACCTGGGTCTCCTGCCATAATGTTTCATTTCATTTAAATGTTTACGGATAGTTCGCGCTGACACTGATGCTCCCTGAGCCTGTAGGACAGCTTGAATATCTTTGGAACTTGTTTGGGGCTGCTTATCCACCATTCGGACTATCCTGCGATGACATCTTTCATCCATTTTTCTCTTCCGTCCACGCCCAGGGAGATTAGCTAAAGTGCCATGGGTTGCAAACTTCTTGATAATGTTCCGCACGGTGGACAAAGGAAAATCTAGATCTCTGGAGATGGACTTGTAACCTTGAGATTGTTGATTTTTTTCCACAATTTTGGTTCTCAAGTCCTCAGACAGTTTTCTTCTCTTTCTGTTGTCCACGCTTAGTGTAGCCCACACAGACACACAAGGCAAAGACTAAGTGAACTTCTCTCCTTTTTATCTGCTTTCAGGTGTGATAATTTATATTGCCTACACCTGTTACTTGCCCCAGGTGAGTTTAAAAGGAGTATCACATGCTTGAAAATCTTATTTTTCCACAATTTTGAAAGGGTGCCAGTAATTTTGTCCAGCCCATTTTTGGAGTTTGGTGTGACAATGTCCAATTTGCTTTTTTCTTCCTTTTTTGGTTTAGTTCCAATACACACAAAGGGAATAAACATGTGTATAGCAAAACATGTGTTACTGCAATCCTTTTATGTGAGAAACACTTCACTTTCTAGAAAAACTTCAGGGGTGCCAACATTTACTGCCATGATTGTATAAGAAGTAGTCTTCCCTATACGCAGGGCATCTACTACATTTACAAGAATGGTCTTTTTTTGTAGTTTTCTATCTTCTAATCCTGGATTAGATGATGGATTAAGGAGATTAATTCTCTAACAATGTCTCTGCTCGGCACATTTTAAAAAGTACAGAAGCTTTTCCAAATCAGACATATTTGGTACACAACAAGGTTGGGAAACTGGCTCCACAGGACAGAATTTGGTCATGTCCTTGGCCCTAAAGACATAACTTATATACATACTGTATCAGAAGGCACATAGAAACAGATTGCAATGACAGTGGCTCAATAACACTTGAGAAAGTAACACTGCCTCAAAGAACATCCTGGTGCTACAGATGTGAAATTCCAAAGCAGGTCGCTGTAGATATACTGTGTACAGATTACTTAAAATTTTCAACAAATGTCCCATTCTACAAACTACAAACCCTCAGTTACCTGGATTTAAGCTGGGTTTATAATATTAAAATCTGACATCTATTCATATAGATATTAAAATGGGCAAACCATAGAAAATTTTATGAAACTGCAGTTATAACACTATGATTATTGCATGATTATGGCTATAAAGTAAGAAATAGGAGAGGGATATAATGGGGAATCAGGGATGTGGAAATCCTATCGCCCGACACCCGGGACAAGTAGTTTTTGGCATCGGGCAGGTGAATTTTTTTTTTATAGATTTAGCCCTGTATCGGGCTAGCAGGGACAGACCGACGTGCCCCTTATTCTTCTTTAATGCTGGTGGGAGGTGCAGGAGCCGATGCAAGTCTGCACCTCACACCTGCGCTCAGAGTGTATGGAGGGGGCCCTGGCGGCCCCCAGCTGATTTCAGTAGCCGGGGGCCGCTACTCAGAGCCCCCCAGTCGGTGTGAGGGGATCTCACCTTACAGCTGAGCCCGAGCAGAGCCCGAGATAGCACGTCTGCTGGATATGATTAAGCCACGCCCCCTCCTCCCCCCTCCCGGAGGATGGAGAGCGCAGCTCTGCATAACACAGGAAGACAGGGGGAGAATGAGGACGAACACAGCTCCTCCCTACCCCGCTCTGTACACACAGGACCTAATTCATCAAGGGGAGGTTTCAAGTATTCATGGGGAAAACACAGACCAGGGAGAGGGGTGAGGACATGTGTGTGAAGGAGACTGCACTGCACGGGCTGGGGATTTCACCTCACACTGGCTCAGGTGAGGAGACCAAGCATGCAGGCGGTGGGAAGGGTGGTTGTATATGTATGTAATGTATAATTAGGGGGGTGTATGCATGATGTGTGCATATGTATGGTGTATGTGTCATGTGTATATGTGTATATGTGTATGGTTGTGTATGATGTGGGGTGGGCAGCGGCAGGTGTATGTATGATGTGTGCATATGTATGGTGTATGTGTCATGTGTATATATGATGTGTGTATGGTATGTGTGTTGTGTGTATGTAATGTATGATATAGGGGGCAGCGGCAGGTGTATGTATGATATGTGCATATGTATGGTGTATATTTATGGTGTGAGTGTATGTGTATATATGATGTGTGTATGGTATATGTGTGATGTGTGTATGTATGTAATGTATGAAGTGCGGGGGCAGCAGCAGGTGTATGTATAATGTATGTATGTAATGTATGATATAGGGGGCAGCGGCAGGTGTATGTATGATGTATGTATGTAATGTATGATATAGGGGGCAGTGGCCGGTGTATGTATATGTATGATATGTGTATGCATGTATGTAATGTATGATATAGGGGGCAGCGGCAGGTGTATGTATGATGTGTCTGTATGCATGATGTATGTAATGTATGATATAGGGGCAGTGGCAGGGGTATATATGATGTGTGTATGGTGTCTGTATGTATGATATGTGTATGCATGTATGTAATGTGTGATATAGGGGGCAGCGGCAGGTGTATGTATGTGTCTGTATGTATGATGTATGTATGCATGTAATGTATGATATAGGGGGCAGCGGCAGGTATATGTATGATGTATGTATGTCATGTATGATATAGGGGCAGTGGCAGGGGTATATATGATGTGTGTATGTAATGTATGATATAGGGGGCATATATGATGTGTGTATGGTGTCTGTGTGTGTGATGTGTGTATGTAATGTATGATATAGGGCACAGCGGCAGGTGTATGTATGATGTGTGCATATGTATGGTGTATATTTATGGTGCGAGTGTATGTGTATATATGATGTGTGCATGGTGTATGTGTGATGTGTGTATGTAATGTATGATGTGGGGGGGGGAAGCAGCAGCGAGTGTATGTATGATGTGTCTATGTATGTAATGTATAATATAGGGGGTAGTGGCCGGTGTATGTATATGTGCATGTATGATATGTGTATGCATGTATGTATATGTGTATGTATGATATGTCTATGCATGTATGTTTTGTACAGGGGCGGACTGACAAGTGCTGCTGCGTGTTGTGCCATCTAATTTTATTTATTTTTAGTGTCTTCTGGCCACCCACACTAAATTGCACCACCGGAATCCCGCCCCCTTCATACTCACCCGCCAACCAAGAACCCCACGGATGCACGTAAACACGCCCGAACCAAAACTACAACTCCCAGCATGTTGCACCATAAACCAAACTGTAGAACTATAAAGTGTAACATGCTGGGAGTTGTAGTTTTGGTTCGGGTCAGCTGCAGAGCCATAGGCTGCATCAGGGCATGCTGGGTGTTGTAATTACTAACTGTAATTCCCAGTATTCCTTAACACAGACTATGGCTCTGCAGCTGACACGAACCAAAACTACAACTCCCAGCATGTTACACAATAACCTTAACTGTCCTACTATACAGTGCAACATGCTGCAGCACCCACACAACCATAGGCTGTATCAGGGCATGCTGGGAGTTGTAGTTATCTAGTAACTAAATGCAACTTCCAGCATTTTCTCACACATAGAGTAAATAAAAAGGCACCATATGCGGAACCCCCCTGCCCCCCCCAGTAACACAGCGTTGTTCACTGTTACCCAATCAAAAGACTCCATATATAAGTCCCTATGAAGACTGAAAAATAGTGATGAAAATATTTTAAGAAGTGCGTATATATGTGAATAAGCCCCTTTCCTAATAAAAGTTCTGATAATAAATTGTTCCGATAAAAACTACAGATCACGGCACATAAGATTACCCTCATACATCCCTGTATATGGAAAAATTTATATAGGGGTCAGACAGGGGGGGGGGGGGGGGCTAGCTACAGCTCTCCTGCCACTAATAGCCTGGCATGCTGCGATCGCTGTGGCCGCTATTAAACCATTAGATCACTGCTGTCTAAGTTGACAGCAGTGTCTAAGGGGATGTTATATCCATCCCTGGTGGTCTAGTGGGGTGAATCAGACTATTTTGGTTGAAATTATTTTATCTACCAGGACAAGTGGATTTTCTTGAGGGACAAATAGATTGTGTTCCGCTTTAGTCCCTTGGACAAGTAGTTGTTTTTTTTTAATTTCCACACCCCCGGGGAATATATTGAAGGGTAATATTGCAGGATTACAAATTCTATGGAGGCCCTAATAAGCTCTAACTCTCCTTTATCCCCCAGCATACCCAAGCAAGACTGCCGCCCTAAAAAGGGCGATCCCGCGCTGGAACTTGTTATCTGTCTCTACGCCAATGTCACCCTCTCCAGGGTGTAGCTGAAGCAGACCGAATTCTAAAAAGGCACAAACCACAAACCATACATAAAAGTATACAGATTAATTATAAGGATGGAGAACCAGTTATGCACTTCCACCCTTATAGTGTTATAACAATAATATAAAAAAGAGAGTGTATTAGGATTAAGAAATAACTAGGAGACAGTACTCCTATGTCAATAATTAAGAATTCAACAATAACATTCATTTCCAATGCGTTTCACTATGCTGTGTGCACAACAGCACAGCTCTTCAGGGACAATGTTCAGGGAAAAGGGGACCAAATCAAAAAGGTACGCCCCATATAGATACCCCAAGAAATTAGGGACCCATTCGTCCCTAGAGTTAGTAAATGCTGCAATATGTATATAACCACTATCCGTGATATAGATTAGCAACCCATCAATAAAGAATATTGTAAAAATGTGTTATCACTCCTGTGCTTAGGAGCAGGTAGCTTGTAAGCAGTACTGGAAACTTTGTATATTTATTGATGGACCTGTGGATATAGTCTTAAGATAAATGCAATATCAAAATGTACCCAGTCGACATACTTAGCCACTTGCTTAGAAGGAATCAGGATAACATTCTGGTTATGTATTGGTATCCTATATAAAGGTGCAACAGGTATAGTAGTTAACACTATTCCCAACACTGGGTCCAATAACCCGCTTCAAGCACATTCAGGGATTACCAAGCATAGTGTGCAGCCTGGTGTATCACCACTGGTCCAGGACCGATGGTGACACACCAGATCGCACACTATTAGATTCTATTTTTAATGTTAATTTTTAACATCTAGCTTAAATGGTCACTCATTAAAACTAATTTTTGCTATTGCACTCCTTATGGTAAATGAAAAATATTTCTAATATGCTTTGTTTAAAAAAAAAAAAAAAATGAAGTTTTCTATGTTTTATTTGTGCTTAAAAAAGCTCAAGAACACATTTTCCCCCATCTCATACACAGACTTTGGACCAAAGTCCAAACACAGGAAGTGCAGCCTGGAGTGCTGGGGGGGGGGGGGGGGTGTCCAACCAACAGCATATGGCAGTTATGTGTGAGAGGAGCTATGATTGGATGAGGCTGGACACCCCCCCCCCCCCCTCAGCACTCCGGGCGGCACTTCCTGTGTTTGGACTTTGGTCCGAAATCTGTGTATGAGTTGGGAGAAAATGTGTTGTTGAGCTTTTTTAAGCACAAATAAAACATAGAAAATTTCATTTTTTTTTTTAAACAAAGTATATTAGAAATAGTTTTCATTTACCATAAGGAGTGCAATAGCAAAAATTAGTTTTAATGAGAGTGCCCATTTAAGGTATATAATACCTGAATAACTGGCATATCAGTTATGTCGACTTAATTTTGGGTTTACATTATTGTAATATACCTCCTATCAATAAATAGCACCAAACATGGAAATAAGGATAAAATCACAAATGTTATTGTACAGATATAATAATAATAATACATGAAAAATGAGGATCAGCAATAGCCAGAAAAATTGTGCAATGATCAGATATAATATATTCTCTTGGGGGGAAAAAGTTGCCAATACCAGTTGTGCACGAACAACAGGATATATAATGCCACAAGATGCATACATAAAAAAGGCAAACACAATCAATGTAATACAAGAGAAGAGAGACAATGCGGTTGTATAGAGTGATCTGTAATGTGCTGTGGGAGCTTGGGTTGCTAGAGAATGGAGTATATAAGTATAAGACTAGAAACAATTATAAAACACAGGTCCATATATTCCAACAGCAATTCTCTAGAAAAAACGCAACAGTCCCGGTGGGGAAAAAAAGGGGAGCCACCACAGCACATCAAGAATCACCAAGTTATACTCACTGTATCATATCACACACAGCCCCTACCCCATTTTGCTACCCGCTTCGTCATATCTGTACAATAAAGTTTGTGATTTTATCCTTATTTCCATGTTTGGTGCTATTTATCGATAGGAGGTATTGCTAATGTGGTATGCACCAAACGCATATTACTTTTCCTATTGAAAAGATACTTTGGTCTTACATTTTGGTTACATTATTGTAATATACCGTATATACTCGAGTATAAGCCGAGTTTTTCAGCACGATTTTTCGTGCTGAAAACACCCCCCTCGGCTTATACTCGAGTGAACTCCCCCACCCGCAGTGGTCTTCAACCTGCGGACTTCCAGAGGTTTCAAAACTACAACTCCCAGCAAGCCAGGGCAGCCATCGGCTGTCCGGGCTTGCTGGGAGTTGTAGTTTTGAAACCTCCGGAGGTCCGCAGGTTGAAGACCACTGCGGCCTTCAACATCATCCAGCCCCCTCTCACCCCCTTTAGTTCTGAGTACTCACCTCCGCTCGGCGCTGGTCCGGTCCTGCAGGGCTGTCCGGTGAGGAGGTGGTCCGGTGAGGAGGTGGTCCGGGCTGCTATCTTCACCGGGGAGGCCTCTTCTAAGCGCTTCGGGCCCGGCCTCAGAATAGTCACGTTGCCTTGACAACGACGCAGATACGTCGTTGTCAAGGCAACGGCTCTATTCCGGGCCGGAAGCGCGGAGAAGAGGCGCCCCCGGTGAAGATAGCAGCCCGGACCACCTCCTCACCGGACCACCTCCTTACCGGACAGCCCTGCAGGACCGGACCAGCGCCGAGCGGAGGTGAGTACTCAGAACTAAAGGGGGGTGAGAGGGGGCTGGATGATGTTGAAGGCCGCAGTGGTCTTCAACCTGCGGACCTCCGGAGGTTTCAAAACTACAACTCCCAGCAAGCCCGGACAGCCGATGGCTGCCCGGGCTTGCTGGGAGTTGTAGTTTTGAAACCTCTGGAGGTCCGCATGTTGAAGGCCGCAGTGGTCTTCAACCTGCGGACCTCCGGAGGTTTCAAAACTACAACTCCCAGCAAGCCCGGACAGCCGATGGCTGCCCGGGCTTGCTGGGAGTTGTAGTTTTGAAACCTCTGGAGGTCCGCATGTTGAAGGCCGCAGTGGTCTTCAACCTGCGGACCTCCGGAGGTTTCAAAACTACAACTCCCAGCAAGCCCGGACAGCCGATGGCTGCCCGGGCTTGCTGGGAGTTGTAGTTTTGAAACCTCTGGAGGTCCGCAGGTTGAAGACCACTGAGGGCGAATGATGAGAAGAGGATGATGAAGGGGGGGGGGGTGTGGGGATGATGAAGGGGGGTGGGGATGATGAAGGGGGGGGTGTGGGATGATTACAAGGGGATGATGAAGGGGGGATGTGTGGGATGATAAGGGGATGTGTGGGATGATGACAAGGGGATGATGAAGGGGGGGATGTGTGGGATGATGACAAGGGGATGATGAAGGGGGGATGTGTGGGATAAGGGGATGTGTGGGATGATGACAAGGGGATGATGAAGGGGGGATGTGTGGGATAAGGGGATGTGTGGGATGATGACAAGGGGATGATGAAGGGGGGATGTGTGGGATGATGACAAGGGGATGATGAAGGGGGGATGTGTGGGATGATAAGGGGATGTGTGGGATGATGACAAGGGGATGATGAAGGGGGGATGTGTGGGATGATAAGGGGATGTGTGGGATGATGACAAGGGGATGATGAAGGGGGGATGTGTGGGATGATGACAAGGGGATGATGAGGATGTTAATGACGGGTCTGGATGATGACAGGGGGGGATGAGGTATTTCCCACCCTAGGCTTATACTCGAGTCAATAACTTTTCCTGGGATTTTGGGTTGAAATTAGGGGTCTCGGCTTATACTCGGGTCGGCTTATACTCGAGTATATACGGTAGATGCATTTAATGTTTGTATTACAGTCGCAAGTCCCAGTGTAATTGTGGGTTTGATGACCAGAACGGACATCTGTCCACAAGCACCGAACACAAGCAGAATGTCATCCCCTTATTTCCTTACTCTTTTTGCCTAGTTCAGGTCATCAGGACCACAGTCAAACTGGACTTATTGCTGTAATACAGATAAAAACAAACTAAATAAAACAAAACCACACTTTTAGGCATGGCTTACACAATTTAAAAATTGGTGATGTATTTTACGTACAAATTTTATTCCATAAATCAGTGAAATAAAACAGAAGCAAAAAATTATCTGCATGCATTTTTTTCAAAGGTTAAAGTCACCAGAGTCGAGTTTTTAGGATAAAAATTTTTGGCACAATTTAATTATTTCAAGTCAAATTCAAGTCAAAACATGAAACTTAGACCCATAGTTCTAGATGAGATCAACTGTATTGGAACTGTTTACAGACATAGAAACTTTTGTCCATACATAAGATGTACAAATAATAACACAATAGATTTCACTTTTCAAAGAAAAACATGTCAAATCTATGAAAAAAAATAATATATATTACGGTACCATAAAGAGTTCCATTGACATTGTCCATATTCTCCATGTCAGACTTAACAGGCAGGCTGGCCAGCAAGAAAACTCCTATTCATTCAGCCTAATTTTACAAGCAACCTGTAAGATAAAAGAGTAGTTCGGTTAGCTGGTAAAAAACAAAAAGGAAGAACAACAACAAAAAGAATAAAAACACACTCTATGGTCACTTTTGTACAAGATCACTCTCAGGCTAGGCTTGCATGAAGGGATTTCCCTTTGATACTATTGAGAACATTCCATTACAGTAAACAAGGAGTATTGGATCCCATTATGTAAACCATAAAAGATGACAGACTTCTATGTAACTAAATGAATGCTCCATGCAAAAACTGGTGTCCGATCTGATGGGAAAAATTATGGGCATGTCACATACCATAGATTTACTAGCATTTTTTTTTTTTCACCATTAGGGACTTTTTGTGCCATGTTTATTTACACTAGCAACAGAATAAGTGTGACCACTTTGACCCATTTCTACAAATAAATAAATCCGGATTCAATTGTTTTACTGAATAAATTAGCATTAAAGCAAGGCTGTTTAGTCTGAGCTCCATTGAACAGTTCAAACGAGTTTGCGTTTAGTCTTTTTGTACTGCACATTTTTTAATGGATAAAAAAAAAAGTCAAAATTTCATGGAAACTGAAGATTGGAACAAATCCTTTCTGAATTTCTACCGGTCCAAACCATTCAAGGTTGTCCATGCACCTGGATAAGAACACATGACCCAGGATCAGTACTTATTTAGACTAGGCAGTGGGGAGCTGAAAAAGGTTTCCAGTACCAAGGTTTAGTCAGGAGCAGGTGCTTGCCAGTACTTTGTTTTTTCACACCATCTAGCTAGCTACTGGCCATCTATCTATAAAGACTGGCCAGAATTTAGTTATTCAGCTATGACATGCTTCCGTTAAATGAGTGAGAACAATAATGGTCAGAATTTACAGTATAGTTGGAGGCTAACTCTGTATACTAATATTGGGTCAACACATTGTTTTGGCTTTTCTGTCAGAGGTATCTATTGGCATCCTACAGAGAACAGGATGCTGACATGCAATGTGTGGGAGAGCAGTGGGTGCTTCTCATTTCAATGGCCCAAATGGAGTCTGTTGGGACCGCTTTCCACTGTATTTTAACGGGACTGCACTATTTAATGCTATTAAATTGGTGTATATGGCTGCAACTGAGTCACCTGGTAACGCTAGTCTTTGGAATAAAATGGTACCCACTGCTCTCCCCCACAGCAAAAGGCTGTTTATATTTAACATTTGCATTTTTCAGAACCCAAACTTCATGTATTGGCTTTGCAATGTTTTTAGCATTTGCAAGTTTAATAGTGAATGAGAAGCCTAGATCATGTTTTTTCACTTCCTAGAGCCAGATACTGAAACATGTTCTTGATTTCTTATCAGATTTTCTGATATTTCTAATCCATTTTTTATTTCTTGTACATTATTATGGGGGCTGAAATTTTGCCCGTGTGAATGGTTTTCACAAACATTTAGAGAAATGCTTTACTGCAGGACCCATGCATTGACACAGGCCACAATAGTCTGAAGCTGCCCCATTGGCATGAATAAGAAAGGATTCTGGGCATACTTTATGACCTGTGCTGACATTCTACAGGGGTGTGTGTGTGGGGGGGGGGGGGGTAGCTCTGAGCTTCAGTTGTCTTCGCAATCTATTGGTGTCACGTGTCACAGTACTTCTTTCCGTGTTGATAAGGAGGTCACTGCTGCAAAGTGATCTGTACAGAACAGGAAGTCTCAGCTTAGTTTTAGACCTAGTGGCCAGAATGAAAAATGCAAGATTTCAGGACTATTTCAAAATATGCATAGTAAAATAGAAAATTAGGGGGGAAAAAAATCTTAAAAATATGTTAAACATAAAAACAATAGGTCATTTTAAGATGACATGTTCCCTTTAAATCAGATCCTCTATGACAGTGTTCTGAAAACTGTGCCACTCACAATGTTACAAAACTACAACCCTCTGCATGCCCAGACAGCTGTTGGCTGTTTTGCCAGCTGCGGCTCATAAAGTACAATCTACAAAAATGTATGTGTTTCTATCTGTGTTTCGGGGGGTACACAACATTTGGGCTAAATCTAGAAATGTCAGGGTTTGAAAGAATTTCATATTTGATTTTTTACATTCACTTGCGTGTCTTTTTTTTATGTAAACACATCTATAGCAGTCTCTTTTTGCTGTATAGTGACACCATGTGGACTGCAAAGCAATGAAAGATATTCAGGACATTCATACATTTAGACTGTAAACTTATAAGGGGATGCACAGGAAAAGGTAAAATCCAAATATGTGCTTATAAAACTACAGACTGTTACCATCTAAAAATCTGCTATCTCAATAACAACTCAACCTCGAGAGCCAGCTGACTATTTTCTATTTAAGTAATTTTGACTGCTACCTGCATGGTTTTCTATCAGGGATTGAACCACTATCACACCTCTATTACAAGTTGTAGGAAACCATTTGAGCATTAACGATTTCAGGCCTGTAGGACTACCTCAAATACATATCCCTATTCTTATTCAGACCAATTCACCTTCACCAATATATATCTAAGAGAAAATCTATTTCAGGGATTTCAGGATAAGATTTAATCAACATAGATATAAAGTAAGGAAAAAAACGGTTGGATCTTCCTGTATCAAAAGATTTTACTGAAATGAATCATACTGACAAAGAGTTAACATTTTTCTTACTTGACCACATCCCCCCCCCCCCCCCCCCTCTGAAAAGAGGTTGGGATCGGGAAAGCAAACTCAAAAAGTCGTGAATTTGAGTTGATAAATAAAATTAAATGTTTACGCCCCCAGGGACTTAAAGGAGTAGTCCAATGGTGAAAAATTCTATACAGTTAGCAACAGTTTAAAAAGTTATATAACTTTGTAATATACTCACATAACCCATCTGGAACGGAAAGTACCTTTTCAGTGATTTCTCTCTAGACAGGAAGTGCTGCATAATCCAGCATCTCGACCTACACTTCTTCTACAGCCTGTGGTCAGCTGTCATTCCTTTCCTCATAGTTCTCAATATGTGAGTACTCACCAATCACAGCACTCCTGCTTGAGCCTGGTCACGTGGACTGACACAGTCCTTCCCCTCCCAGCTCTGTTTACACAGGACCTAACTTATCATAGGGAGGTTTCAAGTTTGCATGGGGGGAGGGGAGGGAGGACGTGTGTGAGGAGACATATTACACAGGCTGGGGATGTATAAACTGCAGGGGAATAAATATCATACTGGGGATGATTTATATGTGTGTGTGTGGGGGTGGGGGGGATCTCCTGAATGACATGCTGGGAGTTGTAGTCCCTGTTATGTGTGAGTATGCTAGTGTTTCCAAACCAGTGTGCCTCAAGCTGTTGCAAAACTACAACTCCCAGCATGCCCGGACAGACTTTAGGCATGCCGGGAGTTGTAGATTTTCAACAGCTGGAGGCACACTGGTTGGGAAACACTGTTCTACCCTATTCATCATACACATCATGTTACACGAGTGTTTCCCAACCAGGGTGCCTCCAGTTGTTGCAAAACTACTACTACCAGCATTCCCTGGTTGGGAAACACTAGCATACACACACAACACGGACTACAACTCCCAGCATGTCATTCAGAAGTCCCCTCCCCCACATAGAAATCATCCCAGTATGATATTTATTCCCTGTAGTCTATACACCACCAGCCCCTGCAGTGTAATATGTCTCCTCACATATAGAAATCATCACCAGCCCGTGTAGTGCAGTATGTCTCCTCACATATAGAAATCATCCCCAGCCCGTACAGTGCAGTATGTCTCCTCACATATCATCCCCAGCCCGTGCAGTGCAGTATGTCTCCTCACATATAGAAATCATCACCAGCCCATGTAGTGCAGTATGTCTCCTCACATATAGAAATCATCCCCAGCCCATACAGTGCAGTATGTCTCCTCACATATCATCCCCAGCCCGTGCAGTGCAGTATGTCTCCTCACATATCATCCCCAGCCCCTGCAGTGTAATATGTCTCCTCACATATAGAAATCATCCCCAGCCCATGTAGTGCAGTATGTCTCCTCACATATAGAAATCATCCCCAGCCCATACAGTGCAGTATGTCTCCTCACATATCATCCCCAGCCCGTGCAGTGCAGTATGTCTCCTCACATATAGAAATCATCCCCAGACCGTGCAGTGCAGTATGTCTCCTCACACATCTCCTGCTCAGTGCTTTCCCTGTGCAAACTTGAAACCTCCCCATGATAAGTTAGGTCCTGTGTAAACAGAGCAGGGGGGGGGGGGGGGCGGAGGAGCTGTAAGCAATAAGAAGGGCAGAGATTTAGCACAGTAGGGCGTGATATGGGCAGGCTTTGGGGGTGTACATTATGTTATAGACTTGAGAGGAAGTCCTTTTTTTCAGAGTGAAGAGGATGATGGGAGCTCAGGCTCCATAACCAGGAAGTGCTGCTATTTTCACAGTGGCATAGCATACAAACGGGATGGGGCAGACATATAATGAAAAGTGCGGGGGCATCAGGGAATCAAGGTCTAACCTGTGGCAGGTACTTATTTTCAGATTTTTCACTATTGGATATCTCCTTTAATGTTGATTATACCGTTTCCCCTCAGATTTATTATGCAAAGTAATTCCGTCCGGTCTTGAGACTTACTATTTGATTATGGTTAGTACATTGTGACCTTTTTCATAATTCTTATTCTTTTTTTTACAGTGACAGAAAAGAGCGTCCGGCGATCACTCGGTACATTCACCTTAAATTTACTATAATTCTTCTCCAGCTGGGATCTGACTAAAGGCCAGTGGGATTGTCCCACTTTATGTATTTTCATGCTATTGGTTTTTAATAAAATATGTGAAGCATATCTGATTATTATATTTTGTTATAATCTAGGACACCACCTGTACTTGCATGTATGTTATTATAGCACTCCCTAGAAAAAAAACTAATAATTTTTCCATCCCAGTTGTGGCGTCCACTCCCACCCCAAGGTACATTGAGTTGACCCTGTGAGGGACATAGGGTGACACAATGCTGCCATGATGTACATGACAGGTTGTGCTGGGAGTTGTGGTCCCACGGGATGTCGGGGTATATGGTGCTGTATGACTGTTCTCGTTGTGTCTGACATATGATTGCCTTATGTGGGTCCCTGAATAGAGTATTGACATTCCCCTTACTATTTTTTGGTATGCTTCTACATTTTTTTTTGCTTTCTATATAACATCTGTCCTTCCCCTTGCCATTCTTCAAGATGGCAACAGCACTTTAAATCTCTTCTGTGCGCATACACCTAGATCATGTGATCGCTTTGGTCCACATGACCATTATGTGGCACGCACTCATTGGCCTCCCTCCAGTACCGGACACACGTCAGACAATGCGCACAACAACACATGGAGCCCCATGGATTTGCGCGTGCGCAGTACGGGCACGCCATACATCCTGTTTGTGCTGTCGTTATGGATGGGTGAGTGACGCCCATTCCGCCTATCTTTTTCCGCCCTGTAATTAAGAATAATTATGCTGCACACGTATCACAATCATATTGTTAATGCTTTTATATGTCTTTAGCCATTTTAGCTATATTTATACCTGTACTATTGAAACACTGTATACATGTACTTTTTAACACTGATTTTTGAGATATTGTATTTGGCTGTAATTGATGATGTATTGGACACCATATTTATACCACTAACGGTCACTGTTTAATTGTGCTTGAAAAAGGCAGCATGGGCGGCTGAAATGTAGCTTTGGAATGGAATAAACCACTTGATACTTTACTTTTTGTGTGGTGCAGCTAAACTTTGTTTCATCGAAAAGAAAATCTATATTTTTTTTTCTGAATTTTTCATGCTACTTCTAAAATGAAGTGCTACCCCAGAGACATACCACATACCATCTTGGACATCCACCCCATATACAGAAGAAATTCAGCCAAACCTGCTAGGCTTCTGTAAATCTCAGGCGCATGGTGGTGCCCCTATTTTCCGCTGACAACAGATGTTGATAGAAAAAAAAAAACTGGGCATGGTTTATACAAAAATAAAGCGAATGCTTACTCCAAATGGACTTTTCTCCTTTAGTTTCTTCCGAGCGCACAGGGTGATGCACAAAGGAATCCAGCATTCAAACAGTAGTGATAGAATAAACTTCATAAGACTTTATTACTTCTCTGGGTAATATAGCAATAGTAAAATTGCAAGCAATCAATGCCTTTCACGCATTCCACAAGCTTTGTAACAGCTAAGCGAGGGAAACACTGTGACAAAGTGTGTGGAGCGTGTCACGTGCATGGAATTTTATTACTGCTATTTTGCATCTGAAGTTTCTACTAACAATGTCTGAATGCTGGATTTTTTTGTGCATATTTGAGAGACCGAAAATTAAAGCTGCAATACATCCCTTTCTGCCAGGAAACTAAACAAAATTATATATCTTGTAAAAATATGGCTATGGCAATATAAAAATAAGGTTATTTTGTGCTCAAGTGTAATGATATGGAACCATGACATGCTGATGTATAGGGAAGCTGGTTTGGAAACACACATTGAATGACAGCAAGAATGTGCACTTGGAATGGCTGTTAGTAGGATTCTTGTGGAGGGGCGGATTCTGGTATAGGGACCCACAGTCAAACGCCCTCTCAAGCTCTGTCATTACATGCTAGTGTCATACCTGCATGCTAATACTGCCTCAAGGCTAAACACACAGCAAGCACCAACTGGCTGAATATTATTGAAACTAATTCCCAAATTTTTGTATAGTTTTTATAGGTAGAAGTGCACAGGAAATCATAGTGTAATGTGACCCGTGCACTTGTATTTACAATGCAGAAGTATTATTTTATTTAACATTAAATGATCATCTATAACATTAAAAACACCTGCCATAGATTTAGCATGTCCCCCATGTGCCACCAAAAGGGCTCTGACCTGTTAAAGCGGTACTCTGGCCTGAATACATCTTATCCCCTATACTTTGGATAAGATGTATGATCGCAAGAGTCCTGCTGGTGGGGACCCCCGCAACCTGTCATTCCGCACCCACCTTTGTGACCTCTCCGCAGCAATGGAGGCTCCGAGTGTGAAGTGTAACGACCACGGTGCCAGAGTATCGGGACATCACAACTCCGCCCCTGTGTGACGTCATTCCCTGCCCCTTCAATGCAAGTCTATGGGAGGGGGCGTGACTGCTTCACACTGAGCCTCCAGCGCTGCGGAGAGCTCACAAAGGTGGGTGCGGAATGACAGATTGCGGGGGTCCCCACCAGCGGGACTCCTGCGATCATACATCTTATCCAAATTATAGGGGATAAGATGTATTAGGGCCAGATGTATTAGGACCCCCGTGATCATACATCTTATCCCCTATCCTATGGATAGGGGATAAGATGTATTAGGGCCGGAGTACCCCTTTAAGCATGGACCCCACAAGACGAAATTGTCCAGAACTAACTTTTTGAGCAATTTGTAACATTCCTAGTCTGTGTGCTAAGTCCAGATAGGCTAGCCTACCCATTCTCCTCAATGAGCCTTGAATGTCCATGACCCCAACACAAGTTTACAGGTTGTCCTTCCTTTACCCACTTTCTCAATGTATGCAATCCTGGAACAACAGTTTGAAAGTGCATACTGCTGTGTAAGAGTTGTGCAGGTTATTTATTTGGAAGCCCAGATCCTGGATCACAGGAGCAACTGGCCAGACTGACATACAAAGCTCTTGCCTCTGCCACATCCTAACCTGTTTTTATCCTTATGCATTGATTAAATTTAGATCTGTGATCTTGATGATTGAATTTTTTTTTTAACCTTTGAATGAACTATGTTACTTCATATCTATAAGATATGCATAGACAGCTTGATGGCTAGCAGGGCTGGGGTACTGGATTCAAAAAAGAGCAAGGCAAACATCTGCATTTGTATGAAGTTTTTGTGGGCTTTCTCCAGGTACTCTGGTTTTCTCCCATATTCCAAAAACATACTGACAGATTAATACTTGCATAAAATATGCATGCATAAAACAGCCCAGCAGTCAGTAGGAGTTATCTAGGCTGTGAAAAAAAGGCCCCAAACAGGATAAAAACAACAAGTCTACGGTTACTCATCTCTCAAATTGTGACCTGATTCATGCACCATTAGTCTCATAATCAGACCCCTGAGCCCGATTCCCACCCCTCCAGCTTATACCTTTTGCTACTCCCACTAAAACATTTACATCCATTCATAGTCCAACATAGCCAGATGCTGTCAGGAAAACATTGTTTTAATATATTTTTAAGCATGGACATAAACTGTAGATATGAAAACTGTTGATAAATGCCATACTACCAGTTATATAATGGCCAGACATAGTGCTACTCATGCACAAACAGGGCAGCTAATCCTGTAAAGGTCACCTGAAAGGACAGTCACACAATGAATTATTACCTGGTTACAGCCAGCAAAGCCTGGAATAATGAAAGTGGTTATACCAACATTTCAGGTAAAAGAAAAAAGTAATCACATGCTACTGCTAAAAGGGTTGGTAAGCAGTGACGCGCTAAGTCATAGCTTTACACGTGGTAGGAGTTCTCTTTGCATTCCAAGTTACCGTCACCCATGGCTCACCTATCCAAAGGTCACTAGTGTACAACCTCAATCAGATCCTAACAGCTTGTGATGAATGGCAGGTGTATCTACAATATGGCTAAGAGAGCAGCCAAATAAAGTCTAATCACAATATATTAAGCTCTGCAACTTTCTAATATACTTTGTGTTTCAATGCCTCGCCATTTTTAGCTGTATGTTTTCAGTGAATCAAAGCACAGCTGAAAAGTAAATACCATAAGGTTTAGGTTAAACATACACAAATAAGAAGTCTGCACATCACTGAAGTGCAGTTGCAACGTGAAAATGGGTTTTCTTTACAATCGACCAATGCACTCACCTGGAGATGCAGAGCTTACGGAGTACTGGAAGCCCACATAGGCGGGTTAAGGTTGGTTTAACGCTACACTATATTTTTAGTTGGCATATAAGTAACATCATAATATAGTGCTGGAACATGCATACATTCACACACACACGTTAAGTTATAGATTATAGAAAGCTACATACATGGGTCATCCCAAGAAGCATCTCTTACGGAATTACATGAAGGATGGTGAGACGGCATTATTATATGTAACAAACAGGTAGCAGAAAGGCAAATACATAAACTTCAGCTATTTTACTTCCTAACAATTCATTTTAGTACTTATGACACAAACTAGATGTACAAGCATTTAGCAGAGTGATCAAAAAATCTGCAACAGTTTAGTGAAGAATTGTGAATCTCTCTCCATTTTCTGTACAAAGCAGTCAAATAATTTCCTGGATCAAACTCCATCTTCACCATTGTACTTACAAGAATATCAACATGGTGCTTTGTGACCTTGCAAATGCTGTGCAGAGAAATGTATGCAATATATGAGTGTTTTCTGCCAGTAGAGGGCAGAACATCCTCATTAAAAAGTCTAGGTAAAAACACTTAACACAATTACAGCCTATAAGATGTAAAGGTTAAATGTAATGGTTATGTAACCCTGCAAGCTTCACTCCCCACCCTGTAGAAAAGGCCTTCAGTGATGCAGAACTTCATTGTAAATAATAACAATGAGAGAGAATACCATTACAGACTAACTGGTTACTTCATCACATGTCATAGGGTCTGTCTAGGCAGGACTATATCAACACAACACAAGCACTCACCTGGGTGTATAGTGTGTTTATGCACTGCTCAAAAAAATAAAAGGGAACACTAAGATAACACATCCTAGATCTGAATGAACTAATCATATGTAATACTTTCGGCTTTACATTAGTTGAATGTGCTGACAACAAAATCACACAAAAAATTATCAGTTGAAATCAAATTTATCAACCCATGGAGGTCTGGATATGGAGTCACACTCAAAATCAAAGAGGAAAACCACACTACAGGCTGATCCAACTTTAATGTAATGTCCTTAAAACCAGTCAAAATGAGGCACAGTAGTGTGTGTGGCCTCCACATACCCCTATTGACCTCCCTACAACACCTGGGCATGCTCCTGATGAGGTGGTCTCCTGAGGGATGTCCTCCCAGACCTGGACTAAAGCATCTGCCAACTCCTGGACAGTCTGTGGTGCAACACGGCGTTGGTAGATGGAGCAAGACATGATGTCCCAGATGTGCTCAATCGGATTCAGGTCTGGGGTTGGGCCAGACCATAGCATCAATGTCTTCCTCTTGTAGGAACTGCTGACACACTCCAACTACATGAGATCTAGCATTGTCTTGCATTAGGAGGAACCCAGGGCCAACCGCACCAGCATATGGTCTCACAAGGGGTCTTAGGATCTCATCTCGGTACCTAATGGCAGTCAGGCTAGCCCTGGCAAGCACATGTAGGGCTGTGCGGCCCCCCAAAGAAATGCCACCCCACACCATTGCTGACCCACCGCCAAACTGGTCATGCTGGAGGATGTTGAAGGCAGCTAAACGTTCTCCACGGTGTCTCTAGAATCTATCACGTCTGTCACATGCTCAGTGTGAACCTGCTTTAATCTGTTAAGAGCACAGGGCGCCAGTTTTGAATTTGCCAATCTTTGTGTTCTCTGGCAAATACCAAATGTCCTGCATGGTGTTGGGCTGTAAGAACAACAACCACCACCACCTATGGATGTCGGGCCCTCATACCACCCTCATGGAGTCTGTTTCTGACCGTTTGAGTGGACAACATGTACATTTGTGGCCTGCTGGAGGTCATTTTGCAGGGCTCTGGCAGTGCTTCTCCTGCTCCTCCTTGCACAAAGATGGAGGTAGCGGTCCTGCTGCTGGGTTTTTGCCATCCTCCGCGTCTCCTGATGTACTGACCTGCACTACCTGAGCCACTTGTGTGGGTTGTAGTAGTAGACTTCGTCTCATGCTACCACTAGAGTGAAAGCACCGCTAGCATTCATGAAGCATAGGAACAGAGAAATGGTCTGTGGTCACCACCTGCAAAACCACTCCTTTATTGGGGGGGGTGTCTTGCTAATTGCCTATAATTTCCATCTGTTGTCTGTTCCATTTGCACAACAGCATGTGAAATTGATTGTCAATCAGTGATTCTTCCCGAGAGGACAGTGTGATTTCACAGAAGTGTCATTGACTTGGAGTTACATTGTGTTGTTTACGTGTTCCCTTTATTATTTTTTTGAGCAGTGTAGTCTGGAGCACACACCCTAGATTGTGTGAAACATGTATTTGTTGCACAATGGCATCTACGGTAAGTACATTGCACCTTACACTCGGCTGAGTTATGAATTGTTTGAAGATTGTTGATAGACATGACTACCGGATTGCCCACTGGGGGTTGTCTTAATCCAGTCTGCACAGGTCCTAACTATGCTATTTTTATTAAAGGCTGTATGCAGAGTTGCTTCATTTTATAATTGTAAATGTTTGTTTTCTCAAACATAAGAAACACTGGTTGTAAAAATACACAATAAACCTGTAGACTCAATTTCTCAACTGCTCTGTAAAAGACTGATAAGAAATCCTCAGTATGGTAATTTTGTTACAAAACTTGCATAAGGGTAGGATCAAACGTGCCGTATTTTGCTGCATTTTTACTGCTGTGTATTTTCCTTTCTAAATGAAGTCAAAGGGTGGCAAAATCCGCTGAGGAAAATATGCTAAATACCCTACTCTAAAGGATTGAGGATCTGAGAGAGGTAGAGCAATAGAAGTGAGGCCTGAGCATTGTATTTGGAGTGAAATAACATGTGGATTACCTGGTCTGTGAGTGTACTCTGCAGCCATACAACCACAAAGCCACGTGTCGTGTCCAATAATTTAGTAACTAAAAGAGACATTAATAATCTACCACTGTGGGCGATATTGGTGTTTGAAAACCTGCCTCTGTGGAGAAAAGACCCTTTAACATGGGAAAGATCAGTCATCAATAAACGGCATACAGTTACTGAATTATCACATCTTTTAAATAGGCACTGTCATTAAAACTTTATTTTTGCTATTACACTTATGGTAAATAAAAAAATCTTTCTAATGTACTTAGTTTAAAAAAAACATTTAAAAAATGAATTTCTTTATGTTACATAGTTAGTATGGCCGAAAAAAAAGACATACGTCCATCAAGTTCAAGCAAGGAATTGAAGGGAAGGGGTATGGTAGGATGAAGGGGAAGGGATGTGACTTTATTTCTGCATAAGCATTAAACGGGTACTCCGGCCCTAATACATTTTATCCCCTATCCAAAGGATAGGGGATAAGATGTATGATCGCGGGGGTCCTGCCGCTGGGGACCCCCGCAATCTGTCATTCAGCACCCACCTTTGTGAGCTCTCTGCATCACTGGAGGCTCCGAGTGTGCAGGGGCCGGAGAATCGTGATGTCAAGCCCCCTCCCATAGACTTGCATTGAAGGGGCGGGACATGGTGTCACAACGGGGGGCAGAGTCGGGACGTCACGATACTCCGGCCCCATGGTCGTCACGCTGCACACTGAGTCTACAGCACTGCAGAGAGCTCGCAAAGGTGGGTGCTGAATGACAGATTGTGGAATCCCCAGAGGCTGGACCCCCACAATCAGGCATCTTATCCCCTATCCTTTGGATAGGGATAAAATGAATTAGGGCCGGAGTACCCGTTTAATGTTAATTTGTTCTAGGAATGTATCCAACCCTGTTTTTCAGTTTTAAAGCTTTCAACTGTTGCTGCTGTTACCAGTTCCTGAGGTTGAATGTTCCATAAATTCACAGTTCTTATGGTAAAGAAGGAGTGTCCTTTTCTTCGCCAGACGGAGGAAGTGCCCACTTGTACTTTGAGGGGGTTAAACCTGTAAAAGTTTTTCCCCATATTTTTTGTATGGGCCATTTATATACTTATATACATTGATCATAGCCCCCTTAAAAGGGGTACTCCCCTGGAAAACATTGTTTTTTAAATTAACCGATGCCAGAAAGTTAAACAGATTTGTAAATGACTTCTATTTAAAAATTTTAATCCTTCCATTACCTATTAGCTGCTGTATGCTACAGAGGAAGTTCTTTTCTTTTTGAGTTTCCTTTCTGTCTGACCACAGTGCTCTCTTCGGACACCTCTGTCCATTTTAGGAACTGTTCGGAGCAGGAGAGGTTTACTATGGGGATTTGCGCCTACTCTGGACAGTTCCTAAAATGGACAGAGGTGTCAGCTGAGAGCACTGTGGTCAGACAAAGGAAATGCTAAAAGAAAACAACTTCCTGTGGAACATACAGCAGCTGATAAGAACTAGAAGGATTAAGATTTTTTTAATAGAAGTAATTTACAAATCTGTTTAACTTTCTGGCTACGGTTAATTTAAAAAACAATGTTTTCCAGTGGAGTACCCCTTTAAACATCTCTTCTCAAGACTAAACAAGAGTAATTCTTTTAATGATCCACAACAGGTAAAACCCGGCACCGCTACGCTACTATATCTACTGCTCTGTAACTCCTCTGGTAATAAGACTTCTTCGGTGCTCACATCAAGAGATAGATACTGTATCCACAAAAGCGATATATAGAAAGAATGGAGCACTCACCCAGTCTTTATTTCATCTCACCAACACATGCGGGAGAGCGGACTTGAACAGGGGGGTGGGGGAGTGGTTTGGGCGACGGTCCTTATCGTGCTGTGAGCGCTTCGTCAGGCTCCTAAAGTGATCATGTACAAAAGGTGTGTTTATAAAGACCAGGAACCCATCACCATGGTTACTGTGTAAACAAAACATGGTAAAACATCAGGAGTTTAAAAAAAAAAAAAACACAGCCTTCACGTGAAATGCTTATTCCAGCAGGTACAAACTATTTAGAAACCCATTTCGTTTCTATCATTTAACTCCAGTCACCCCGTGGCATAAAGTCTGGAGATCCATCTGGATTCTTTTGTAAGTAACCACTGGTGTCTGTTCTCTCTTCCTTCTGACTGCTCAACTCTTTCTAAGGCTGCGAACTTCAATGCTTTTGGGGATCCGCCATGCATCTCCATGACGTGGGCAATTAATCTGTTTGCTCCTACACCAATTTTGAGAGACCTGATATGTTCTCTTATATGGTGGAACAATGGATGTATAGGCTTACCAATGTAAAATTGCCCAGTCACAGAAGATGGCTTATACAACAAAATCTGACCTGCATGTTATAAACTGGGTAATTTTAATGGTATAGCCACCTAGTTTCAGCTCCTTTGATTTAGAATTGTATCCACAAAAGGAGCACGAACCATATGCATAATTACCAATAGGTCTATGTTCAGACAGCCAGCGCGTGTTTAGTTTTTTTCATTTTGGTAGTATTTGTTTTCTTTTTAAGGTAGTCCCTTATGGTAGTGTTTCTTTTGTAGGTAACAATAGGATTATTAGCAGACAAGGTCGCTGTCCTGCTGTAAGATAAACCAATTTTTTGATATTGCTTTTTTTTTTTTTTTTTTATCACCTCATTCATTGAAAATGAAAATGTGAACCTATTAGTGCTTTTTTTTATGTTTCATTTTCAACAGATCCCTGCGGTTAACTTTTTCTCTAGCATTTTTGATGACCTCTGGGTATCCTCGGCTATGGAGCCTATCCTACAGTTCTGTCACCTGTTTCTGGCAAGTGCCTTCATCATTATTAATCCTTTTTAAACGTATCATCTGGCTGTAGGGGATACAATTTTTTGTAGTAAAGCATTTTTCGATGTAGGTTTCCTATAACCTGAGGTTATCATCCTGTCATTGCTGATCTCTATTTTTACATCTAGAAATTCTAATGTTTTGTCCACAAACTGCGACGTAAACGACATATTCATAAACGACCATGAATATGTCGTTCACGTCACAATTTGGGGACAACACATTAGAATTTCTAGATGTAAAAACAAACAGAGATAATCAATGACAGGTCAGAATTTGTTGTATAAGCCATCTTCTGTGATTGTGGGCAATTTTTCATTGGTAAGCCTATACATCCATTGTTCTACCATATAAGAGAACATATCAAGTCTCTCAAAATTGGTGTAAGAACAAACAGATTAATTGCCCACGTCACGGAGATGCATGGCGGATCCCCAAAAGCATTGAAGTTCGCAGCCTTAGAAAGAGTTGAGCAGTCAGAAGGAAGAGAGAACAGACACCAGTGGTTACTTACAAAAGAATCCAGATGGATCTCCAGACTTAATGCCACAAGGTGACTGGGGTTAAATGATAGAAACGAAATAGGTTTCTAAATAGTTAGTACTCACTGGAATAAGTGATTCACATGAAGGCTGTCTGTTTTTTCCATGTTTTGTTTACACAGTAACCATGGTGATGGGTTCCTGGTCTTTATAAACACACCTTTGTACGTGATCATGTTAGGGGCCTGACAAAGCGCTCACAGCGTGAAACGGACTGCCCAAACCACTCCCCCACCTCCCCTGTTCATGTCCGCTCTCCCGCACGTGTTTGTCAGATGAAATAAAGAAGATCGCAACTGAGAAATAAAGACCAGGTGAGTGCTCTATTATATCGCTTTTGTGGATATAGTAATTCATTAAATCTTTCCTCATAGCTGAGATGTTCCATGCCCTATATTAGTTTAGTCGCGCGTCTCTGCGCCATCTCCAGCTCCACAATGTCCCTTTTATGAACTGGTGACCAAAACTAAACAGCATATTCCAGGTGAGGCCGTACCAATGCTTTATAAAGTCGTAGTATTATGTCCCTGTCCCTTGAGTCCATGCCTCTTGATACAGGACAATATCGTGCTGACCTTAGAAGCGGCTGACAGACACTGCATGCTATTCTATGATCCACAAGTACACCCAGATCCCTCTCCACCAGTGACTCTCCCAGTCCAACCCCCCCCCCCCCCCCCCAAAGACATAGGATGCACGCAGGTTTTTAGTACCAATGTTATATTTGTGTTTAACCCCTTAAGGACCAGGCCATTTTACACCTTAAGGACCGGAGCGTTTTTTGCAATTCTGACCACTATCACTTTAAACATTA
The DNA here is from genome assembly GCF_029499605.1 of Hyla sarda. NCBI lineage: Eukaryota > Metazoa > Chordata > Amphibia > Anura > Hylidae > Hyla > Hyla sarda. The sequence continues at coordinate 362,458,113 of NC_079189.1, forward strand.
ATAACTCTGGAATGCTTTTAGTTATCATTCTGATTCCGAGATTGTTTTTTCGTGACATATTCTACTTTAACTTAGTGGTAAAATTTTATGGTAACTTGCATCCTTTCTTGGTGAAAAATCCCAAAATTTTATGAAAAAAATGAAAATTTTGCATTTTTCTAACTTTGAAGCTCTCTGCTTGTAAGGAAAATGGATATTCCAAATATATATTTTTTGGGTTCACATATACAATATGTCTACTTTATGTTTGCATCATAAAATTTATGAGTTTTTACTTTTGGAAGACACCAGAGGGCTTCAAAGTTCAGCAGCAATTTTCCGATTTTTCACAAAATTTTCAGGGACCAGTTCAGGTTTGAAGTGGATTTGAAGGGTCTTCATATTAGAAATACCCCATAAAAGACCCCATTATATAAACTACACCCCCAAAGTATTCAAAATGACATTCAATAAGTGTTTTAACCCTTTAGGTGTATCACAGGAATAGCCTCAAAGTGAAGGAGAAAATTCAAAATCTTCATTTTTTACACTCGCATGTTCTTGTAGACCCAATTTTTGAATTTTTGCAAGGGATAAAAAGGAGAAAATTTTTACTTGTATTTGAAACCCAATTTCTCTCGAGTAAGCACATGCCTCATATGTCTATGTTAATTGTTCGGCGGGCGCAGTAGAGGGCTCAGAAGGGAAGGAGCGACAAATGGTTTTTGGGGGGCATGCCGCATTTAGGAAGCCCCTATGGTGCCAGGACAGCAAAAAAAAAAACACATGGCATACCATTTTGGAAACTAGACCCCTCAGGGAACGTAACAAGGGGTAAAGTGAACCTTAATACCCTACAGGTGATTCACGACTTTTGCATATGTAAAAAAAAAATATATTTTTTTTTCCTAAAATGCTTGGTTTCCCAAAAATTTTACATTTTTAAAAAGGGTAATAGCAGAAAATACCCCCCAAAATTTGAAGCCCAATTTCTCCCGATACAGAAAACACCTTGCATGGGGGTGAAAAGTGCTCTGCTGGCGCACTACAGGTCTCAGAAGAGAAGGAGTCACATTTGGCTTTTTTGAAGGAAATTTTGCTCTGGGGGCATGCCGCATTTAGGAAGCCCCTATGGTGCCAGAACAGCAAAAAAAAAAAAAAACATGGCATACCATTTTGGAAACTAGACCCCTCAGTTTTACATTTTTAAAAAGGGTAATAGCAGAAAATACCCCCCAAAATTTGTTAGGCAATTTCTCCCGAGTACGGCAATACCCCATATGTGACCCTAAACTGTTGCCTTGAATTACGACAGGGCTCCAAAGTGAGAGCACCATGCGCATTTGAGGCCTAAATTAGGGACTTGCATAGGGGTGGACATAGGGGTATTCTACGCCAGTGATTCCCAAACAGGGGGCCTCCAGCTGTTGTAAAACTCCCAGCATGCCTAGACAGTCAACGGCTATCTGGCAATACTGGGAGTAGTTGTTTTGCAACAGCTGGAGGCTCCGTTTTGGAAACAGTGGCGTACCAGATGTTTTTCATTTTTATTGGGGAGGGGAGGGGGGCTGTGTAGGGGTATGTGTATATGTAGTGTTTTTTACTTTTTATTTTATTGTGTTAGTGTAGTGTAGTGTTTTTAGGGTACAGTCGCACGGGCGGGGGTTCACAGTAGTTTCTCGCTGGCAGTTTGAGCTGCGGCAGAAATTTTGCCGCACCTCAAACTTGCAGCCCGATACTTACTGTAATCCTCCGCCCATGTGAGTGTACCCTGTACATTCACATTGGGGGGGGGGGGAACATCCAGCTGTTGCAAAACTACAACTCCCAGCATGTACGGTCTATCAGTGCATGCTGGGAGTTGTAGTTTTGCAACAGCTGGAGGCACACTGGTTGTGAAACACCGAGTTTGGTAACAAACTCAGTGTTTTGCAACCAGTGTGCCTTCAGCTGTTGCAAAAGCTACAACCCCCAGCATGTACGGACAGCGGAAGGGCATGCTGGGTCTTGTAGTTATGCAACAGCTGGAGGCATACTACTTTGGCTGGGGATGCTGGGGATTGTAGTTATGCAACAGCTGGAGACACACTGGTTTGCTACTTAACTCAGTGTGCCTTCAGCTGTTGCAAAACTACAACTCTCAGCAGTCACCGACAGCCAACGGGCATGCTGGGAGTTGTAGTTATGCAACCACCAGATGCACCACTACAACTCCCAGCATGCACTTTAGCTGATTGTGCAAGCTGGGAGTTGTAGTTACACAACAGCTGAAGGTACACTTTTCCATAGAAAGAATGTGCCTCCAGCTGTTGCAAAACTACAAGTCCCAGCATGCCCATAAGGGAATGCTGGGAGTTGTGGTGGTCTGCCTCCTGCTGTTGCATAACTACAGCTCCCAGCATGCCCTTTTTGCATGCTGGGAGCTGTTGCTAAGCAACAGCAGGAGGCTGTCACTCACCTCCAACGATCCTCGCCGCACAGGTCAGTCCCTCGTCGTCTCCGCCACCGCTCCTGGGGCCCCGATCCCAACAGGGGTGACGGGGATCGGGGCCCCCAGCACCCGGGGTGCATGTCCCGCACCCGCTCACGTCCTCCGGAAGAGGGGCGGAGCGGGTTGCGGGAGTGACACCCGCAGCAGGCGCCCTGATTGGTCGGCCGGTAATCCGGCCGACAAATCAGGGCGATCGTGAGGTGGCACCAGTGCCACCTCACCCCTGCTGGCTCTGGCTGTTCGGGGCCGTCTCTGACGGCCCCGATCAGCCAATAATTCCGGGTCACCGGGTCACTGGAGACCCGATTGACCCGGAATCCGCCGCAGATCGCTGGACTGAATTGTCCAGCGATCTGCGGCCATCGCCGACATGGGGGGTCATCATGACCCCCCTGGGCGATATGCCCCGATGCCTGCTGAAAGATTTCAGATGGTTGCGGGGGGGCCGGTAAAACACATGACATTCTCATACGTCATGTGTCCTTAAGGACTCGGAAATGGAGACGTATGAGAACGTCATGTGTCCTTAAGGGGTTAAAAAAGCTGCCACTAGGTGTCGCCCTACTTGTCCAGGGGACATTTCCCCCCCCATCTTTTGCACAGACTTTGAACTCCTGCTGGCCTGGAAGAAGTCCAAAATCTGGAAATGCAGTCTGCAGTGCTAAGGGGGGGGGGGGGGGATGCAGTCTTAGCAAATCATAGCTCATCTCACACTGAACTGCTCCGGGCTGTGTATAATTTATTTTCCTCAAACAATTTTACAGAATTTTTAGGACGTTAAAAACAAACAAGCATGCATACTATACAGCTCTGCCATTTGTTGAATATTAAGACAACAGCGGGTTCCTAGAAACACTTATTTCCACAAATACACCCATGTGAATGGGCCAGAAAGCAAAAGCTTGTTCGTTGGCTGATGGCCTCTTTTGTGCGGCCTTTCAGATTATAGCCATCAGTCATACATCGCTCTGTGCAAGCGGGATGTGTGCCTGACTGATGATTTAATGGGCCACACATACAATCTAACCTAGTGAAGGCTCAGCAGACCAGCTCTATTATCCCACACCTATGTTAACATACTAAAAACATGCAATAAATAGTTATATCTGCTAGTCTGGCATCAAGTCAGCCTTTCGGGTGCCAGAGTAACAGTCAATATATTAATTACAATATTTTAGGTGATCTTTATGGTTTATTAGTCAGCAGAGGTGAAAAATAGTCTACTAGGCCACTAAACTATATTTCTATTTTTTTTTTTTTTTTTTTTCATTTCTAGGTTATCATTGCAGCCCTGATGATCTGCTTTATTTTCTGATGGTGACTGACTGGAGGGAAATGAATGGGACAGTTCATATTTATCTGCTCTGCTCAATCAATAATGCCTGATGCTAAATAACTGATGCACTATTGTCATAAGTTTAGGCCGTGTTCACGGAGCCAGACCTTAAATATTTTTGTTCTTACAGTCAGTGAAAGGACAGTTAGGAGGAAAGGAGACATGGCTGAGCTACTGGGACTGTAGACCTAGAAGTAACATAGCAGCACCGCTCTGCCAATCACTGGCTGAGGAGGGACAAGACTTCAGCTCTGTGAAGCAGACAGTCAGCAGTGACCCAGAAGCTACAATGCAGCAGCAGAAGGAGAGTGCTTGTTATTTTATTAGGCAGCCTGGGGAAAATAAAAAAGTGTTACAATTCCACCAGACAAACCCTACAACAGCTTCAAGTATTTCTGTTGTACTGCTCAATCATAGATACAGAACAGCAATGATGTTGGTCCTATATCAGTTGTATGCTTAATGCCAATCTTACCCTCCTGGCTATAATAGGAGATTGTCATTTCTGGAACAGTGGCTGGCATTTTGCTAGACAAAACAGTGCTCTGATACACATGTAAACAAGGCCTTAACCTTTCTTGGCATATCATTTATGGAAGGGAGAAGAGGACTTAGGGTCAATTCACACATGAATAATCCACAGGTTTCCCGCAGCTAAAACTTTACAGCTGAAAATTTCGCAAGTGGATAATGTTTCTGCCCTTTCAAGTCAATGGGACGCAACATAACCCACTTGCGGATTTTTCCCTAAAGAAATTTTTCAACTGAAAATACACAGGTGGCATTTCAGCTGCAGGAAATCTGCAGCAAATCATTTAAGCATGAACATACCCTTAGAGTGCTTTAAATGCCAAACCAAATAGGTTAGAGAATAGATATAAAGTGAAATTTAAATGGATAATTGACTTCAAATGATGCAGGTGATCATCATCTATAAAACAATGATGCATCCATTGTTACAATCTATGGCGGCTTTCAGGATCATTTACAGCAAACGTTCAGGGAATGTACTACACCATCATGTTGCAACAGAAAACGTGTCACTATGTATATTATCCTCAAGACCGCACCACTTACTACTGCACAATATCACAATGAAAACCTCCAACAGCGGCAATAGAATCGCAATGTTCTAAATAGTCTTCATTAAAAATGTCCTACTGTTCTGCTGTTGAAGAGTCTGTGTAACTAGTACACATAGCTAGTTTTTGCTACTGCTGCTGTTTCTGACATATATTAAACAGCACATTGCGCCTGTCAGATTTCCCAGTTAATTCCAACTAGAAGCAGGGATGGGGAGGAGGTTGTAAATAGTAGACCAAATTGTAAAGAGGGTCGGGCATCCAAATCTTCAGAAAGGACAAATCACACATATTGTAATGAACAGTGTGAAGAGGGAGGAAAGCACACGCAAGGCAGGGGGCTCAAATAGACTATAAATGAGCATGTGTTGCAAACTGAATATCGTGGGTCTAAAAATTAATGAAGGAACACAGACTGCAGCATGACCCAGTGGTAACAGTGAGTAAAAAGGTTGCACTAAAATATGAAAAATTATTATTTTTTCCCATGGTAAAACGTATCCATAGCCTTTAAATCTACTGTTTTCTTTTATCTAAGCGCATTCTCCTGAAAGATAAACAAGAACTTCTACGTGTGCAAGAGAACGTTGTCCACAGCTCATAGTTCATTCATTAAAGGATGACATGGAACATACTAATATTACAACATGAAGCTGCAATCTTCAGTCTATTACTTATATACTTGTAAAGTAGCATCTATTTTTTATATTGGCACAAAAATTCTATGCCAATAATAAATAAATAAATAAATGCAAAGAGAATGAACATGCAGCCCTTTTCATGAATTGTTCTTTCAATATTTTTCAGCTCCAAACCAGTAAGAAATCATACTAAAAAAAAAAAAAAAAAAACCTACAGATGTAGCAGAGCTGAGGTTCACAAATGCACCCATTATATTTTAACATCACTATGTTATTTAGTTTTACATAGGACTACAGGTATACCTAATCTATCTTGAATCAGTAATTCTACATTACACAATGCAGCCCAACAAAAAGATATAGCCCCCTGTGCCATAGGCATAAGAAGAGAGAATTCTATTCTGCTTATGCCTACAACATTAGGACCATAATCATAACATTAGGACCATATTAGACAAACTGTCGACATTGCAAAGACACCATCTCCTGATATTTATGGTCATGTATACTATAAGATCACTATAATCTACACAAGCTAAACCAAAGTGACAATTCAAGAAATTAAAGTCTAACTTTTCGGCAAACACTCCAAACTCTTACCTGGACAGACTGTGTTTATTTGATATGGGTAAAAAATAGAGCATTACCAGTAAGGTGCAATATGACTCCAAGGAACACCACGGATGAAGATCTTAAATACATAGCAGCAGCTCTAGCTTGCTACTAAGTTTAGCCAAGAGGCATCCTACATCCAAAACTTTTCACAGATGACAGATCCAGTCCCGAAGAAGCAGCCAGGGAAGCAATGCTTTTACCTCCAGACTGACCCTTGTTAGATCACATAGGAAAGTAACTGAGTGGACAGTGCACAGGTGACTTCCTTTTTGGCTCAGGCAGAAGGCTTAAGAAAACAGATGGTGGAAATGCAGGACATTCCTGTACAGCAGCTCCTTGCCTTTGGCGGAGTACATACCATTACAGTGTCACAATCCTTCACACTCCCTAGCTGTTCATTAACTGCAGAGAGCGGCATGTGAGCCACAGGCAGGGATTACACCCATTATGCAGAGGAGCGAGTCTGACACTATAAGCATACATCTTCCTGTTTTCAAGATCACTTGTCAACAACACTTGGCTATCTTAAGCTGCTGAGAACAGCGGAGCTGGATTCTCTTAGACTGCGGTGTATTTGAGAATTAGAGTGGGGGCAATAAGCTTTAGATGGAATAGATGGTCATCCAGCTTTTTCACCTCATGTAAAATGGTACAAAAAGGTTTGTCTGAAAACTGTATGTGGTTTGTATGTGGTTTGATTTTCTATAAAAATGTAAAAAAAAAAAGCTGGATGAACACCCATCAAGACTTGTGGTTTCATAACTTTTTACAGGGGTTGTATGTGGACACTGTGATGGAGTCACACTCAAAATTAAAGTGGAAAACCACACTACAGGCTGATCCAACTTTCATGTAATGTCCTTAAAACAAGTCAAAATGAGGCTCAGTAGTGTGTGTGGCCTCCACGTGCCCGTATGACCTCCTAACAACACCTGGGCATGCTCCTGATGAGGTGGTGGATGGTCTCCTGAGGGATGTCCTCCCAGACCTGGACTAAAGCATTCGCCGACTCCTGGACAGTCTGTGGTGCCACGTGGCATCATTGGTGGATGGAGCGAGACATTATGACCCAGATGTGCTCAATCGGATTCAGGTCTGGGAAACGAGCGGACCAGTCCATAGCATCAATGCCTTCCTCTTGCAGGAACTGCTGACACACAAGAAACATGAGGTCTAGCATTGTCTTGCATTAGGAGGAAACCAGGGCCAACCACACAGGCATATGGGGGGAGATTTATCAAAACCTGTGTAGATGCAATTTTGCCCAGTTGCCCATAGTAACCAATCAGATCGCTTCTTTCATTTTTCACAGGCTTTGTCAAGAATGAAAGAAGCAAGCTGATTGGTTGCTATGGGCAACTGGGCAACTTTGCATCTACACAGGTTTTAATAAATCTCCCCCATGGTCTCTCAAAGGGTTTGAGGATCTCATCTCAGTACCTAATTTCAGTCAGGTTACCTCAGGCAAGCACATGGAGGGCTGTGCGGCCCCCCAAAGAAATGCCACCCCACACCATTACTGACCCACTGCCAAACCAGTCCTGCTGGAGGATCTTGCAGGCAGTAGAACGTTCTCCATGGAGTCTCCAGACTGTCACTTCTGTCACATGTGCTCAGTGTGAACCTGCTTTTATCTGTGAAGAGCACAGGGCGCCAGTGGTAAATCTTTGTGTTCTCTGGCAAATGCAAAACATCCTGCACGGTATTGGGCTGTAAGCACAACCCCTACCTGTGGACGTTGGGCCCTCATACCACCCTCATGGAGTCCGTTTCTGACCGTTTGAGTGGACACATGCACATTTGTGGTCTCTGGCAGTGCTCCTCCTTGCACAAAGGCGGAGGTAGCGGTCCTGCTGCTGGGTTGTTGCCCTCCTACAGCCTCCTATAGGTTCCCTGATGTATTGCCCTGTTTTGCTGACAGACAAAGAAAACCTTCTTGCCACAGCTCGCATTGACGTGCCATCCTGGATGAGCTGCACTACCTGAGCCACTTGTGTGGGTTGTAGACTCCCTATCATGCTACCACTAGAGTGAAAGCACCGCCAGCATTCAAAAGTGAACAAAACATCAGCCAGGAATCATAGGAACTGAGAAGTGGTCTGTGGTCACCACCTGCAGAAACACTGGTTTATTGGGGGGTGTCTTGCTAACTGCCTATAATTTACACCTGTTGTCTGTTCCATTTGCACAACAGCATGTGAAATTGGCCCTCATTTACTATTGCAAATCAGACATGTTTTGTCTGGTTGTGCGCCAGAAATTCTGTTTGAGCCAGAACATGCACCAGAATTGAAAAAACCCTGACTAACTCTCCATTTTGTTAAGAAAATCGGAAAAGGGGGCATGGCCGGAGAAAGTGGGCACGGTCACCAAAAAGCGGCGTGTTCCTGACAATTTCACAAAAAACCAACATATTTACTAAAGTTTTGACAGAAAATGTGGTGGATTTCAGCTGAGGAAAACCCTACAGATCAGAGCATATGTAAAAAAAAAAAAAGCAAAATGTAGGGAAAGTGGAAAATGTAGGGAAACCTTAGTAAATACCGTGGACAATAAATTGTAGGGAATTAAAACCCACAAGGAAACCTACACCCCACTCTTCGTAAATAAGGGCCATTGTGTTTGTGCTCCCTTTATTTTGAGCAGTGTATATTGTTTACAACGTGGCCCTTTCCTGGACAATATACATCTATGTCAATTGGGTTGTATGGAGCTGGCTCAGGAAGTGAGCCCACTCAATGCGATGTGGGTGCAAGCTGCCTTCAGCAGATAACATTCTTCAGCAACTTCTTAAAACGAATTGTAGGGTGCATTGCACTGTGCCAGCTAGATGGCAAAATAAAGTTTCCCAAGTAAGACGTTCTCCCGCCCCCCCCCCCAAAAAAAATAAAAACTCTTAACCATTCATAGTATGCCTGTAATAAAATCCCCCCTGTCCCCCTAATAGGTCCTGAAGGGTCCGCCGCAGATTTTTCAGCATGATCCAGTCCCTATTCGGGTTTCACGGCGCAGCATTTGGCACCCTTTTTTTTATTTTTGGCTGCGTTTTTTTTATTTTTTATATATATATATATATATATATATATATATATATATATATATACACACACACACACACACACACACACACACACACACACACATACGCTGTTATATGTAAGTCACACCAAGCACATACACTACACACTTCCCCTGTATATGGCGGGGGAGTTGATCTATCTGATCAAGTCCTCATGTCATACATGGCCATGTGGAAAACACTGATTTGGTACAAAAAAAGTTGTGGTCTACTTGGTACAGGTTGCCATGTACAACTCTTTTGTACTGGCCCAGTAGGCTGGCAACACAGGGACATACCTGCAGTTACAAGAAGAAGTCCTAAAGGCCCTGATCTTTGGCAACCGGGAAAGAGCATGCCGGAGTTCCCAAGGAACTGGAGTTATAGGTGCCAGGATCGTCCCAGGCCAACAGTTTCCAGGTGAGGCCCCCCACAAGAGGGGGATAAGGAAGGACACCACTACTCAATGTGACACTTGCCCCGATCATCGGGGCCTCTAAATTAAAAACTGCTTCAGTGAGTATCACACTTCCATTCAGCACTTAATTTTCCCTATTCATTTTAATTTCCCATAATTTGACCCAAATGTACCAAGTCCAGAGTACATTCCAAATTTTAACCCTATAAACCACTAAATTGCCCCCCAAAAATATTTGATCAACAAAACAAAAAAAAAAAAAAGGGGTCATGGGTCTCTGATTCACTCATCTGGGACTTTTTTACCTGAGCGGGGTGCACATTTGAGGCAACAGGTTAGGGTCAGCCACACACATCACATTCTCAGAATGATGATTCAGAGCATAGGGTTTGGGGTGGGCATATTTTTTAGTTTTGGCTATGCTCTGGATCATCATTCTGAGAGCATAACCGATTTTGTCATTTTACGGCCCACTGTACCCCACTTTACTAACTTAGTGTACCCCATGTAATGTTCCTTGAGGGGGGGGGGTCCCGCTGTTCTGGCTCTATAGGTAGCTCTGTAAATGCTCAAGGCCCCTGACTGCGTTCCTGCTCTTCTAAGACCTGGTGTGCACCCGCAGAGCAGTTTACGTGAATATATGAGGTATGTCCTTACAAATACAAAGAAATGTGTTTACAAATTTACGGTGACATTTTCTCCTATTACCACTTGTGAAAATGAAAAATTTTGGTTAACCCCAGCATTTTTGTGTAAAAATAAAAATGTTTCCTTTTCACATCCCACTTTAATGAACATTTATCAAACACCTGAAAGGTGTTAAAGCTAACTACATCCCTCAAGGAACGTAACAAGCAGTGCAATTTCCAAAATAGTATGCCATGTGTTTTTTTTTTCTTCTTTGTTCCTGACACGGACAGAGATGTCAGCAGAGAGCACTGTGGACAAAACCAAAAAAAATAAAAAAATAAAAAGAATCTCCTCTGTAGCATACAGCTGCTAAAAAATACTGGAAGGATAAAGATTTTTTTAATAGAAGTAATTTACAAATCTGTTTAACTTTCTGGCACCAGTTGATAAAAAAAAAAAAAAAAAAAAAAAAAATTTCCACAGAGTACCCCTTTTAACCCCTTAAGTACCCAGGACGTACGGGGACGTCCCTGCACCCTGGACCCCGTACGTCCTGGCGTTTTCCGGTCCCTGCTGCGTGCCGGGCTGAGATCGGAAGCGGATGCCTGCTGAAATCGTTCAGCAGGCATCCAGGGCAAACGCCGAGGGGGGCCATGTCTGCCCCCCATGTCGGCGATCGCCGCAAATTGCGAGGGAAATCGCCCCTGCGATCTGCTGTGATACCGGGATGATCGGGTCTCTGGGACCCGACCGCCCGGTAATTTTGCATGATCCCAGTTGTCACAGCCAGACAGGACCATGCTGAAGTATAGGAGCGAGGTAGCAAGCCTACCACCTCCTCCTATCCCCTGCGATTCCTCGGTTAGCTAACCGACCAATCGCAGGGGGGGGGGAGTTACTTCCTCCCGCCCTGCCCAGCCCCTAGAAGTCTGGAGAGGACGGGAGGAAGACCGGAGGATGCGGCAGGGCACGGGGGAGTGCTGGGGCCCGGCCCCTGTACTTACCTCGTCCCTGAAGACCCGAGTCCCGGCGGCGGTGGCGACAGGCGAGTTGATCTTCGGAGGCGGCACGGGACCTTTGCAGCAGTCCAGACCGCCGTAAAGCGATCTGGACTGCTCCATCTGGTCCCCTTCCACTTCAACTCCCAGCATGCCCAGACAGCCCTTGGCGTCTGGGCATGCTGGGAGTTGCAGTTTTGCAACATCTGGAGGTCCACAGTTTGGAGAACACTGTGCCCTTCCAGATGTTTCAAAACTACATATCCTCAGCATGCCCTTACTGTCCAGGCATGCTGGGAGTTTTAGTTCTGCAACATCTGAAGGGCCAGATGTTACAGAACTACAACTCCCAGCATGCCTGGACAGTTTTGGCATACTGGGAGTTGTAGTTTTGCAACATCTGGAAGGGCACAGATTGGGAACCACTGTATTAGTGGTCTGCAAACTGAAGTCCTCCAGATGTTGCAAAACTACATCTCCAAGCATGCTGGGAGTTGTAGTTCGGCAACATCTGGCTGTTAAGATGTTGCTGAACTACTACTTCCAGCATGCCTGAGAATGTTTGAGAGTTGTGGTTTTGCAACAACTGGAGGCACACTGGTTGGGAAACATTGTCTGTTTCCTAACTCACTGTTTTCCAACCAGTGTGCCTCCAGCTGTTGCAAAACTATAACTACCAGCATGCACTGACAGACTGTGCATGCTAGAAGTTGTAGTTTTACAACAGATTTAGGTCCCCCCGCCCCTCTGTGAATGTACAGGGTACATTCACATGGGCAGGGGGCTTACAGTGAGTATCGGGCTGCAAGTTTGCGATGCAGCAAATTTTGCGCGGCAACTCAAACTCGCAGCGTGAAACTCGCTGTAATCCCCTGCCCATGTGACTGTACCCTAAAAACACTACACTACACTAACACAAAATAAAATAAAAAGTAAAAAGCACTACATATACACATACCCCTACACAGCCCCCCTCCCCTCCCCAATAAAAATGAAAAACGTCTGGTACGCCATTGTTTCCAAAATGGAGCCTCCAGCTGTTGCAAAACAACAACTCCCAGTATTGCCGGACAGCCGTTGACTGTCCAAGCATGCTGTGAGTTTTGCAACAGCTGGAGGCACCCTGTTTGGGAATCACTGGCGTACAATACCCCTATGTCCACCCCTATGCAAATCCCTAATTCAGGCCTCAAATGTGCATGGCGCTCTCACTTCGGAGCCCTGTCGTATTTCAAGCCAACAGTTTAGGGCCACATATGGGGTATCGATGTGCTCGGGAGAAATTGCCTAACAAATTTTGGGGGGCTTTTTCTCCTTTAACCCCTTATGAAAAGGTTAAGTTGGGGTCTACACCAGCATGTCAGTGTAAAAAAATAAAAAATTTTTAGACTAACATGCTGGTGTTGCCCTATACTTTTCATTTTGAAAAGAGGTAAAAGGGAAAAAGGCCCCCCAAAATTTGTAATGCAATTTCTCCCAACTACGGAGATATCCCATATGTGGGCGCAAAGTGCTCTGGGGGCGCACAACAAGGCCCAGAAGGGAGAGTGCACCATGTACATTTGAGGTGATTTGCACAGGGGTGGCTGATTGTTACAGCGGTTTTGACAAATGCAAAAAAAAACAAAAAAAAAACACATGTGACCCCATTTCGGAAACTACACCCCTCACAGAATGTAATGAGGGGTGCAGTGAGAATTTACACCCCACTGGTGTCTGACAGATCTTTGGAACAGTGGGCTGTGCAAATTAAAAATTTCGTACAGCCCACTGTTCCAAAGATCTGACAGACACCAGTGGGGGGGTAAATGCTCACTGTACCCCTTGTTACGTTCCTCAAGGGGTCTAGTTTCCAAAATGGTGTGCCATGTGGGGGTTATTTTGCTGTCCTGGCACCATAGGGGCTTCCTAAATGCGACATGCCCCCCGAGCAAAATTTGCTCTCAAAAAGCCAAATATGACTCATCTTCTGAGCATTGTAGTTCGCCAGTAGTGCACTTCAGGTCAACTTATGAGGTACGTCCATACTCAGAAGAGATGGGGTTACAAATTGTGGGGGGGTATTTTCTGCTATTAACTCTTGCAAAAATGTGAAATTTGGGGGGTAAAAACACATTTTAGTGAAAACATTTTTTTTTTTTACGTATGCAAAAGTCGTGAAACCCCTGTGGGGTATTAAGGCTCACTTTATTCCTTGTTACGTTCCACAAGGGGTCTAGTTTCCAAAATGGTATGCCATGTGGTCATTTTTTGCTGTCCTGGCACAATAGGGGCTTCTTAAATGCGACAAGCCCCGAGCAAAATTTGCTCTCAAAAAGCCAAATATGATGACTCCTCTTCTGAGCATTGTAGTTCGCCCGTAGTGCACTTCAGGTCAACTTATGGGGTACCTCTATACTCAGAAGAGATGGGGTTACTAATTTTGGGGGGTATTTTCTGCTATTAACCCTCACATAAATGTAAAATTTCGGGGGGAAAAACACATTTTAGTGAAACTTTTTGTTATTTTTTTTACATATGCATAAGTCGTGAAACACCTGTGGGGTATTAAGGCTCACTTTATTCCTTGTTATGTTCCTCAAGGGGTCTAGTTTCCAAAATGGTATGCCATGTGTTTTTTTTTTTGCTGTTCTGGCACCATAGGGGCTTCCTTGATGCAACATGCCCCCCAAAAACCATTTCAGAAAAACGTACTCTCCAAAATCCCCTTGTCGCTCCTTTGCTTCTGAGCCCTCTACTGCGCCCGCCGAACACTTTACATAGACATATGAGGTATGTGCTTACTCGAGAGAAATTGGGCTACAAAGATAAGTATACATTTTCTCCTTTTACCCCTTGTAAAAATGCAAAAATTGGGTCTACAAGAACATGCGAGTGTAAAAAATGAAGATTGTGAATTTTCTCCTTCACTTTGCTGCTATTCCTGTGAAACACCTAAAGGGTTAAAACACTGACTGAATGTCATTTTGAATACTTTGGGAGTGCAGTTTCTATAAAGGGGTCATTCGTGGGGTATTTCTAAGATGAAGACCCTTCAAATCCACTTCAAACCTGAACTGGTCCCTGAAAAATTGTGAGTTTGGAAATTTTGTGAAAAATTGGAAAATTGCTGCTGAACTTTGAAGCCCTCTGGTGTCTTCCAAAAGTAAAAACACGTCAATTTTATGATGCAAAAATAAAGTGGACATATTGTATATGTGAATAAAAAAAATTATTTGGAATATCCGTTTTCCTTACAAGCAAAGCGCTTCAGTTAGAAAAATGCAAAATTTTCAAATTTTTCATAAAATTTTGGGATTTTTCGCAAAGAAAGGATGCAAGTATCGACAAAATTTTACCACCATGTTAAAGTAGAATATGTCACGAAAAAACTCTCTCGGAATCAGAATGATTAATAACTCTGGGATGCTTTTAGTTATGTTTAAAGTGACAGTGGTCAGATGTGCAAAAAATGGCCAGGTCCTAAGGTGTAAAATGGCCGGGTCCTTAAGGGGTTAAATAAAAAACTCTTGCAAAGTCCATTATTAATTGGTGGGGGAGGGGAGAAGCATACATAACTGGCATTGCTGGATTCATAACACCTGATATAAAAAAATAAGACATTTATTCCACACAGTAAAACTCATAAAAAATAAATAAATAAAAAAGTAATAATCAACTTCAAACTCTTAGCACAAGTGCTGAAGAAAGCTGATTACTGGGTTTTGGAACAGAATGCAGGCTGAGGCTGTGAAGTCGTGATTTCTGCAGCCACACATCAGAATGTCCACCGGCATAGATAGGGAAGATTATGGTATAGTTAGTGCTTGGATGAGAACTTGCAGTCATGGCCGTAAATGTTGGCACCCCTGAAATTTTTCAAGAAAATGAAGTATTTCTAACAGAAAAGGATTGCAGTAACACATGTTTTGCTATACACATGTTTATTCCCTTTGTGTGTATTAGAACTAAACCATAAAAGGGAGGGAAAAAAGCAAATTGGACAGAATGTCACACCAAACTCCAAAAATGGGCTGGACAAAATTATTGGCACCTTTTTAAAGTTGGGGAAAAACAAGATTGTTTCAAGCATGTGATGCTCCTTTAAACTCACCTGGGGCAAATAACAGGTGTGGGCTATATAAAAAGCACACCTGAAAGCAGAAAAAAGGAGAGAAGTTCACTTAATCTTTGCATGGACAGCAGAAAGAGGAGTAGAGAACTGTCTGAGGACTTGAGAACCAAAATTGTGGGAAAATATCAATAATCTCAAGGTTACAAGTCCGTCTCCAGAGATCTAGATTTGCCTTGTTCCACAGCGTGCAACATTAAATCAAGAAGTTTGCAACCCATGGCACTGTAGCTAATCTCCCTGGGCATGGACGGAAGAGAAAAATTGATGAAAGGTGTCAACACAGGATAGTCCAGCTGGTGGATAAGCAGCCCCAAACCAGTTCCAAAGATATTCAAGCTGTCCTGCAGACCCAGGGAGCATCAGTGTCAGCGTGAACTGTCAACATTTAAATGAAATGCTATGGCAGGAGACCAGGAGGACCCCACTGCTGACACAGAGACATAAAAAAGCAAGACTACATTTTGCCAAAATGAACTTGAGTATGCCAAAATCCTGGGAAAACGTTTTGTGGACAGATGAGACTAAGATAGAGCTTTTTTTGGTAAAGCACATCATTCTACTCTGACAAAAATTCCAAAATTCCAAAAATGTGCATTTTTGGTCACTGCATATACCCTAAAAGAAATTACATTTATAAAAAGCAATCAAAAAGTCCCATCAAAACAAAAAATGGTACCGATAAAAACTATAGACCACAGCGTTAAAAATATACCCCTGTATGCAGAAAAATAAAAAAGTTCTAGGGGTCAGAAGAGGGCAATTTTAAGCATACAAATCTTGGTGTATGTAGTTTTTTTTTAAGTAGTAAAATAAAATAAAATTGGGTATCCCTGTAACCATATGGACCTACAGATTAAAGAGAAGGTGTAATTTTACTGGAAAATGCACTGTGTAGAAACGTAAGCCCCAAAAACTTATAAAATGGTGTTTTTTTTATTTCCCCACACAAATTTTTCACCGCAGATTAGGTTATAAAATAAGTGATGTCATAACAGAGTACAATTGGTGATGCAAAACACAAGCCCTTATATGGGGTCTGTAGGTGCAAAATTGAAAGTTATGAATTTTAGAAGGGGAGGAGGAAAAAAAACAAAGTGCAAAAATGAAAATCCTGAAGAATCCTTTGTATCTCTGCCTCTGACAACTACTTGCCTTGCTCTATGGAGCTCATCTCCCACAAAAAAAAAAAAAAAAAAGTATCAATAAATTGAAGCATTAGGCTATGTTCACACATGAGAATGCAGACATTCCCCTGAATGCGCTGGGACCGCTAAGAAATGCACCATCTCATAGACCGGAACGCATTTCTGTGTGGAGTCGGCAGAAAGAATGGACATGTTCATTCTTTCTGCGGACACTGGAATTTGAACTGCGACCAAGATGGTTTCAAAGTGGCAATTCTGCTATGTGCACAGAACAGCAGAATCTCTGTGCGGAATTCCAAAGCAGAATTCTGCACGAAAATTCTGGCATGAGAACATACATAGCCTTACTGTATCCTGAAATTTTAAATCTGGACTAAATCAAAAGATAATTAGAAGGCTAGTTACTTATGTCCTCTTCTTGACAGGCAATCTATTCCCTGACTGCCTATTTTTGACAGTTAGCCCTAAATGAGACAGTGAAAGTGCTGAGCTCTCAGTACCATTCCTAACTCTGAAAATGCTCTGCTCACGCAGGGCTCCAAATAGCTGGATATTAATATCAACAAAATCCCTATCACATTTACTAATTTGTAAATCATCTGATTTTTAAAGAGGACCTATGTACTGAGATATATATATTTATTTATATATTAATAGGGTTGAGTTCCTGTGTAGGGTCGCCCTTTTAAGGGCAAAGCAACACTTGTTAAGAAGGCTGTAACAGGGCAAGTTGGATAAAAGTGAGTTAGTGGCATTACTTTGTCCCTCATATCAGCCCAATACAAGGACACCTGTTACCTTGGACCCTAATATTTGGCAGATCACTCCTGCGTATACTTCGAGGCAGAATGGTTTATATATCTTTTTCATACAATTTTGTTATGCACTATTTTGGGTCACATCATTAGTTTAATTTGCATCTAAATAATGTTTAATATGCACTCTCATTGGTCCTTGAAAAAACAATGTTTGCTGCCTAAAAAAAAAAAAAAAAAAAAAAAATTTTTTTTTTTACAAATTATGGCATGCCATATTTGTAACTTTTACTTATCTGAGCAGTATTTAGCAGCAGGGTGGGTATAGTCAAATTTATTAAGTTAGCAACCAGATTTAAAAAAAATAGATAACATTTTTATATATAATAAATAATAATAAAAAACACTGAATAAGGCTACTTCCATATGAGCTTATGTAAATATGTGAGTAAAACAGACTTATTTCAGATGAAATACCATCAATAGGTCATCAGAATTCCAACTATATTTTGTACAGTAAATCCTAATGGGCAGTCATCTCGAAAGGAAATTGTTTTGTTCTGTTTTTTTTTCAAAGTGTAATTCAAATACAGCTCCTGTTTGGCTCCGTCCCATCTCCTTTCTCCTCCAAGACGAGCTCTTGTTGCAGGACCTGCTTGCTCTGCCAGCCAATTGCTGTATGCCAGTGTTTGGCTAAGTGGGCAGGTCCTGAAACAACAGCTTGTCTAAGGAGCAGGAAGAAGAAAGAAGATCGGGGGACTAGGCCAGAGCGAACGGTGGACAGATAGCTCATCTCAAACAAACCGCAAAAAACAGAAAATCTTTCAATATTACAGTTTCTCTGTGTGTTGGCTTCACTGATCACATGCTGACCAAAATAATATGCATGAACCCAGCTTTAACTCCTTAACGACCAAGCCCATTTTCACCTTAAGGACCAGAAATTTTTTTTGCTAATCTGACCACTGTCACTTTAAGCATTAAACAGCATTTACTTATGAATTTGATTCTGAAATTTTTTTTTGTGACATAATCTACTTTATGTTAGTGGTAAATTTTCGACAATACTTGCATAATTTCTTGGTGAAAAATTCAAAAATTTTATGAAAAATTTGAACATTTAGCTTTTTTTTTTTTTTTTTTTTTTTTACTTTGAAGCTCTTTGCTTGTAAGGAAAACAGACTTTTCAAATAAAAGGATATATTCATTCACATATACAATATGTCTACTTTATGTTTGCATCATAAAGTTGAAATGTTTTTACTTTTTGAAGACATTAGAGGGCTTCAAAATTTTGCAGAAATTTTCCAGTTTTTCATGAAAATTTAAAAATCTGAATTTTTCAGGGACCAGTTAAGTTTTGAAGTGAATTTGAGGATCTATGTGTAAAATACCCCATAATGGACTTCATTATAAAAACTGCACCCCTCAAAGTATTCAAAATGACATTCAGAAAGTTTGTTAACCCTTTATGGAATAGAAGCAAAGTGGAGGAGAAAATTCAAAATCTTAATTTTTTACACTAACATGTTTTTGTAGACCTATTTATTTAATTTATTTATTTTCACTTTCACAAGAGGTAAAAGGAGAAAAAGCCACCAAAATGTGTAACTTAATTTCTCTTGATTAAGGATATACCTTATATGTGGATGTAAAGTGCTCTGTGGGTGCACTAGAGAGCTAAAAAGGGAAGGAGCGACAATGGGTTTTTAGAGAGCAAATTTTTGCCGAAATGGTTTTTGGGGGGCATGTCGCATTTAGGAAGCCCCCATGGTGCCAAAAAAAAGCTGTATCCCCCCCCCCCCCCCAACATGGCACACAATTTGGGAAACTACACCCCCCCCCCTCAAGGAACATAAGGGTTATAATGAGCCTTAACACCCCACAGGTGATTGACAAACTTTCGCAAAAATTGGACGTGAAAATAAAAAATTCTATTTTTTTTCACTAAAATGTTGTTACCCAAAATGTTTCATTTTCACAAGGGGTAATAGGATAAAATGTTCCCAAAATTTGTAACCCCAATTCTTTTGAGTATGGAAAAAGTGCTCTGCGGGTGCACTACAAGGCTCAGAAAAGATGGAGCGCCATTGAGCTTTTGGAGAGAGAATTTGGTTGGAATAGAAGTCGGGGGCCATGTGCGTTCACAAAGCCCCCGTGCTACCAGAACAGTGGACCCCCCACATGTGACCCTATTTCAGAAACTACACCCCTCAAGGAATGCAACAAGGGGTGCAGTGAGCATTTAAACCCCACTGACGTTTGACAGATCTTTGGAACAGTGGGCTGTGCAAATGAAAAATTTCATTTTCAAGGACCACTGTTCAAAAAATCTGTCAGACACCTGTGGGGTGTAAATTCCCACTGCACCCCTTGTTACGTTCCATAAGGGGTGTAGTTTCCAAAATGGGGTCAAATGTGAGGGGTCCACTGTTCTGGCGCCATGGGGGCTTGTAAACGCACATTGCCTTTAATTCCAGCCAAATTCTCTCTCCAAAAAACAAATTTTGCTCCTTCCCTTCTGAGCCCTGTAGTGCACCCGCAGAGCACTTAACATCAACATATGGGGTATTTCCTTACTCAGAAGAAATGGCGTTACATTTTTTTTCCCTATTACCCCTTGTGAAAAAGAAAAAAATTGGGTAAACCCGCATTTTGGTAAAAAAAAAAAAAAATCAAATTTTAAATTTTCACGTCCAACTTTAACGAAAATTAGTCCTACAACTGTGGGGTGTTCATGTTCCCTATACCCCTTCTTTTGTTCCGTTAGGGGTGCAGCTTCCAAAATAGGGTCACGTGTGGGTGGTTTTTTTTTTGCGTTTATGTCAGAACCGCTGTAAAATCAGCCACCCCTGTGCATATCACCAATTTAGGCCTCAAATGTACATGGTGCACTCTCACACCTGAGCCCTGTTGTGCGCCCATAGAGCACTTTACGTCCACATGTGGTGTATTTCCGTACTCAGGAGAAATTTTACCTTAAAATTAAAAGTATGGGGCAACATCAGCATGTTAGTGTAAAAAATAAAACATTTTTACAATAACCTGCTATTGTAAACCCTAACTTTACCTTTTCATAGGGGGTAAAAGGAGAAAAAGCACCCCAAAATTTTTAACACAATTTCTCCCGAGTACAGAAATACCCCATATGTAGCCCTAAACTGTTGCCTTGAAATACAACAGGGCTCCAAAATGAGAGTGCACATGCACATTTGAGGCCTAAATTAGGGGATTTGCATAAGGATGGACCCGGATGCAAGCATTTCACTTGCCTCCGCTGCCAAAATACTCTATGGCAGTGTTTCTCAAACAGGGTGCAGCTGTCCAGCTGTTGCAAAACTCCCAGCATTCCTGGATAGTCAGTGGCTGTACGGCAAAATTGCAACAGCTGGAGGCTCCATTTTGGAAACACTGCCGTACAAGACAACTTTTTTTATTTTTTTTGAAGAAGAGGTTTAACTGTGTAGGGGTACATGTAGTGTCTTACTCTTTATTTTGTGCAGTGTAGTGTAGTGTTTTAGGGTACATTCACACGGGCAGGGGTTTACAGTTTCTTGCTGGGAGTTTGAGAGGTGGCAAATTTTCCTCCACAGCTCAAACTTGCAGAGGGAAACTCACTGTAAACCCCCGCCCGTGTGAATCTATACATTCACATGGGGGGGGGGGGGGGGTGCAAACCTCCAGCTGCTGCAAAACTACAACTCCCAATATGCACTGACAGACCATACATGCTGGGAGTTGTAGTTATGCAACAACTGGAGGCACACTGGTTGCTAAACACTGAGTTAGGTAACAAACTTCGTATTTCACAACCAGTGTGCCTTCAGCTGTTGCAAAACTACAACTCCCAGCATGTATGGTCCGTCAGTGCATGCTGGGAGTTGTAGGTTTGAAACAGCTGGAAGCACATGGGGAAGGAAGATCCGGGCTAGGAGAATACTGGGACGACTGACGTGGAAAATGACTTGGGAGTCTTGGTTAATAGTAAATTTAGCTGTAGTGACCAGTGTCAGGCAGCTGCTGCCAAGGCAAATAAAATCATGGGGTGCATCAATAGGGGCATAAATGCCCACGACAAGGAAATAATTATACCGCTGTACAAATCACCAGTCAGACCGCACATAGAATACTGTGTACAGTACTGGGCACCAGTGTACAAGAAAGACATATTGGAGCTGGAGAGGGTTCAGAGACGGGCAACCAAGGTAATACCGGGAATGGGAGGACTACAGTAGCCAGAAAGATTATCAGAATTAAGGTTATTTAGTTTAGAAAAAAGAAGGCTTAGGGGAGACCTAATAACTATGTATAAATATATCAGGGGACAGTACAGAGATCTCTCCCATGATCTATTTATACCCAGGACTGTATCTATTACAAGGGGTCCGCCTCTATGTTTAGAGGAAAGAAGGCTTCTACACCAGCACAGATGGGGGTTCTTTACTGTAAGAGCAGTGAGACTGTGGAATTCTCTGCCTGAGGAGGTGGTCATGGTGAACTCTGTAAGAGAGTTCAAAAGGGGGTCTGGATGCATTTTTGGAGAACAACAACATCGCTGGTAATGGATACTAGATTTATAGGGACAGAACATGGACCCAGGGATTTATTCTGATTGCAATATTTGGAGTCGGGAAGGAATTTTTACCTCTAGTATGAGGGGTTTTTGCCTTCCTCTGTATCAGCTCAACTCGGTAGGGACTCATTAGGGTTATAGGTTGAACTTGGTGGACTCTGGTGTTTTTTCAACCTTATGAACTATGTTACTATTTTTCACAACCAGTGTGCCTTCAGCTGTTCCAAAACTACAACTCTCAGCATGCATTGACAGCCAAAGAGCATGCTGGGAGTGGTAGTTTTGCAACAGCTGGAGGCACACTATTTCATAGAAAAAAAAGTGCCTCCAGCTGTTGCATAACTATAACTCCCAGCATGCACAGACAGCCAAAGGGCATACTGGGAGTTCTAGTTGTGCCTACAGCTGTTGCAAAAATACAACTCCCAGCATACCCTTTGGCTGTGCATGCTGGGAGTTGTTGCTAAGCAACAGCAGGAGGCAAAAATGCTTACCTCCTGCTGTGTGCTTCCGCTGCCGCCCCCCACCAGGGACCATCGCGGATACCGCCAGGGACCCTCCCTGCCAACTCCAGAGACCCTCGTCGGATCAGGTAAGGGACCTCCACCGCCACGAGGACACCGCCGATCACCGCCCAGCAGGTCACGTGATTGGTTGGCCGTTCTAGTGCTGGCAAGGGTGACTGGCGCTGTCTCGGACAGTACCAGTCACCCTTTTTTTCTCCCCGGGTCACCGGAGACCCGATTGACCCGGAACAGCTGCAAATCGCCGGTATGAATTGACCAACAATTTGCAGTCTCAGGACCCCCCCCCCCCCAGGGGTTTGCATGGGATGCCTGCTGAACGATTTCCCTGTTTCTTACCTTTCCCAGCATTCCATGAGACCAACGAAAATATGCCATAATTCACATGGTCTCCTGGGGAGTGTAACTATGCTGCAGAGGGTGAGTGGATAGTAGTACTTTAGTAAATCCCTTCCACCTTACTATCCACCTACCCACTGCAAAATAGCCACGCCTCCTGGAGACCATGTCACTTATGACATTATTTTTGGTCACATGGAATGCTGCGAAAGGTAAGAGACAACTGTAAAATAAGACTTTTCTGGAGGTGGGTCCAGTGTATGAAAAAGGGACAAAGACGCGAACAAAAGTAATAGAAGCATATTACACAGCACTCTAGCTTGGCATAATGGTCTCAAAGGCAGAAGAAAAAGGGCACAGAATAGGGCACAAAAAAGGGCACAGAATTAGACCAAGTCCCTTTTCTTGCAAAGATTTTTGCACAAGGACCACCCTCGGTCTGACAAGTTTTCTAGAATTTAATCAAGAAAATTGGTGTGAATCAAAGATCTAAATCATCTCTTAGCTGACATAGTGGCACAGGAATAAAAATGCACGAACATTATTAAGAGGTCAGCACCTGTTAACACATTTAGGGTGCATGCACACCACGTTTTCACTGTGCGGGTGCCAGATCCAGCTGGGGGAGGGGAAAACCGTGCACTCCCGTACTCCATCCAGACCGGCGCTGAAATCAATTGACTTTAAGGAGCCGACTACCTTTATAGGTCCGGTCAGAAAACCGAATATGGGTAAAAAATGAGCCGACCAGAGTAAAACGTTGACTACGGTTGACTCATTAAAGTCAATGGATTTCAGCACTGGTCCTGGCTGGGGTACAGGAGCGCACGGTTTTCGCCTCCCCCAACCGGATCAGGCACCCGTACAGTAAAAACATGGTGTGCATGCACCCTTAGAAAGTCTGGCCTAGGCACACAAGATAAAATAAAAAACAAACAAAACCAAAACTCCTTTTCCTCCTGATCTTTCACCTCTCACACCCTGGAGAATTTTTATTTTGACAATTTTACAGCCACACCTACACGTCTATTCATAAACGTAGATACACCCAGAGTGTTATTATTCATCTATTCATAATTTACAAGTACACAGCCATGTTCTGGAATATGCCAGGCACAGTGATACATGTTATATATCCTTCATAACACCATCATCAGCTTTCATTTAATAACTATCTTCCAATGACTATTCTCCGATATGCAAATTTCTTCCAATGGTTTAGGATAAGATATGCTAATTAGAGTTTAGACTGTCAACTGGTGGTGACATGGTTTTTTATACACTGTCACGACTGCTCAGATGACCAAATGGAGTGAACCTGAATTAATGTAACCAATGGCTTGGGAATCAGTGGAGCAGCAGCTCAGGGAATATGACCACACAAGTTATTTATTCATTTTTAAGACAATATAAGGTATTTTAACATTGAACAACATGTATCATCTGCTATATTTAGTTGTGCCGTTCATAAAGCTCTGCATATATATATATATATATATATATATATATATATATATATATATTTATTTATTTTTAAGTTAGCAACTCAATGCCTAACGTAGTGTGAAACCACTGTGTGGACATTAAGGGGTACTCGGGTAAATTTTTTTTTTTTTTTTTTTTTTTTTAAATCAACTGGTGGTGGAAAGTTAAACAGATTTGTAAATTACTTCTATTACAAAATCTTAATCCTTCCTATACTTAGTAGCTGCTGAATACTACAGTGGAAATTCTTTTCCGTTTGAAACACAGAGCTGTCTGCTGAGTCACGAGCACAGTGCTCTCTGCTGACATCTCTGTCCATTTTAGGAACTGCCAGAGTAAAAGGAAATCCCCATAGCAAACATATGCTGTTCTGGGCAGTTCCTAAAATGGACAGAGATGTCAGCAGAGAGCACAGTGTTCGTAATGTCAGCAGACAGCCCTGTGTTTCAAAAAGAAAATAATTTCTGCTGTAGTATTCAGCAGCTAATAAGTACAGGAAGGATTAAGATTTTTTTAATAGAAGTAATTTACAAATCTGTTTAACTTTCTGGCACCAGTTGATTTAAAAAAAAAAGTTTTTCACTGGAGTACCCCTTTAAGACCGCATTAGATGGACAAATGTGGTAGATAAACCACAAACAAACCACACATAACTGTGCTGGAAGGGAACACAAACAATTCAGTGGTCTATTACATAGGATGATTTAGAGCTTGCAATTTTTTTCCTAATCTGTAAAAATGTTATTGTCTCAATAAACTGAGAAGGCAATGGCCCAGTATGTCAGCCATTACACATCAAGAGAAGAGAATAAAAAAAACTTTTGGTTTGAAAGAAAGAAAGAAAAAAAAGGATGATAAAAAGATCTCTTGAACAAATGAAGCATTGTTATTAGCAGTGGTCACAGAGTAATTGAAGCCAACTTTTAGCTGGCATTCTAAGAATTCTCTATAATACTCCATTGTGCATTATCATCCTATAATCATTTGGCACTGTAAATGAAGTTTGCCAAATCCATAGTGCTGACTGAGAACACATCGTCTTCCATCATCCTCCACATTTCCTGAGTTTCAAAGCAAAATTAAAAAGGTCAAGAACTGTTCCCATATATAGTGAAAAAAAAGGACTAAAAGAAACATCAAACAGGTCTTAAAAAGCATAGAGAGTTCCCAGTCTTAAAGTACATCTCCAGGTGATAAGATTTATCAGTATCCTTTCGCTTGTAGTAGGGACAGTTCCATTAACATCATTGTATTAGAATATTGCTATTTATTCAGCCCTCTAAACCTTCTTGTAAGTTCACATGGCAGATGTTGAATATAGCACAATGACAGCAGGGTCACAAAAATAACATGACTATAAAAAAAGAAGCACAGCAAAAGCATTCTATGATGCATCAAGTGCTCTACAAATGCTGAAAGCAAATGTAAAACCAATTATTAGGGCATTTTCACATAAATCGCCCAAGACTGGCATACATTCTGATTTCTGCAGGTGATCTCCACTTCATACACATCAGATTTTGACATGGATTAGCCCCATTCAAAGTATTGGCTACCCAACATGTCAAATTTTATTATTTTCTTCCACACATGTATTTACACCCAAAATCTGTATCATATAAACTACATAACTCATTGTCATTGAGAATTATGGGACACAACTTGGGGAAAGAATGTGTGTGTATTTTGGCCCAGATCAGCATGCAAAATGGTCAGGTGAACATGCCATTACAGTACAAGTAATAAAATATTTGCTGAGCTACCTCATGCATGTGGCTGTTTTGATGAATGCTGAATTGTAGAGCAAGCCGTGATAATCCAAGGTATTCTTCTGTGTTTCACAAGTCAAGTTTGGTAACCTTGTTGTTATCTGCATGTCCCCTCTCCATAATGGCCTAGCTGGAGCCAGCCTCGATTAGCCGCCACTTGATTGAAGAGGGGAATAATGTATGGCTGGAGTTAATCACTACAGATAAGGGGAGCAATTGCAAACTGATAAAGTGCAAGTACTTAGAGATAAGTTTGCAACACATATACTAGTTTATTGCCAACCCACAATAACTTTAGTCCCAAACATTCATTATGCAGTAGTAATATTATGGCCTATGTTTAAATCAGGAAAAAGGCTCTTTGAAAGGGGTTCTCTAGTGTTTTATATCTTATCCCCTGGGGGGTTGCCAGCAGTCGGAACACCCCACTCCGCCTGCAATCACTTATCCCCTATAAGACACAAATCCCACAACTGTGATGGAGTCGGGGCAACAGTAAGGGTTTGACTGCAGGCTCTCATGTGTCCTACACTGTCTGCTGCCTGAGCGTCGGGTAAAAGAGGAAGGGGAGAAGAGAAGAGATCAGAACAGTATCATACAGATGTATCATGCAGATCAGTACCAGGAAGCTGCCTCTACTGTGCTGTCCGCACCCACTTCTCTGCATCATTATCAGCTACCTGCTAAGGCCATAACCCCTCCACAGCCCCTGGGACCAGAGTAATAGATCTGCCAAGCCAGATCTAATATCATGTATGCATGTGTATGTAAGTGTGTTCCTGGCAACATTCCCTGTACATATACAGCAGATGTAAGCTGAGGTATAGGATGGCTCATTAGCTGTGCACACTCCCAATATGGTGGGTGCTGACACTCCCTGCCAGTTACCGGAAAATTGTGGGGCACTGTGCATCAAAAACAGTCTGCTTCTGCCCAGGAAACCCTGTGTCAGTCGGCATCTGGCAGTAAGCCAATGCTGTGTGCTGCAGGAGTTGGTAGCTGTAGAGCCAGGTATGTTGTCTCCCAGAGTGAGGCGCAGTCAACATGTATTAGTGGCTGGCTTACCAAGCTGCATCATACTATAAAAGTGTTTAGCTCTGGTTTGTAGCAATGTTGTTGAAAATAAATCGATATACACTAAGGCCCCATTCACATCTTTTTTTCATTATTTACTGCCATTGAAATACATGCCATCAAATGTTTTATTAATGGGAGAAATAATAGTATAGCAGACTACGCTCTTCTCTCTCACAAATGAAACATACAACAGAAAAAAACAAAGATAGTCACGAGTAGAGTATGTATAGTTCATTATAAAGACTGAGGCTATGCCGGGGACATATAATGAAGAAGACCGTGAAAATGAATCAGACTTATACATAAATAATACATAAAATAATTTCCAATAAAAGTTTTTGGTAACAGTGGCTTAAGGGCCTGGGTGGTGAAATCTTATCTGACCTATCTTGGCATTAAATTATGCAAAAATCCTAGTTCTTTAAAATACTTTAAAATGATTTATAAGTAGGGCTGGGCGGTATGACCAAAAATGCATATCACGGTATTTTTGCAAGTTATAGCGGTTCCACGGTGTTTAACGATATTCCCCGTACCAACCTCGACCTCCACGAGGAACTAATCATATATGACCCACAGACGCTTCTATATTTCTCTAACACACACCCTTCCCCCACTCTCCCCCAGGCCACGGCACTTTAAAATGAATGACTTGCGGGCCGCGGCACTGGAAACTATTAAAGGAAAACTGTCAGATATTTTCTCCCGCACTATCCACAGGTACTGGTGGATAGTGCGGGAGACGCTAATTCCAATGAGCCCTACCTTGCCCGGATCCTCCCGCAATTCGCCGCGTAGCTTTATTCTATGCGTATATCTTGCTGTAACTGCCACGGCGGGGCTTCTGCAGATTAACTGGTACTGACGTCAGCGCTGCTTATGAATATTCATCCCCCCTCCCTCCAGCTCTCCCTCTCTTCGCCGCTCCTAACTGGAGGGAGGGGGGGATGAATATTCATAAGCGGCGCTGACGTCGGTGCCAGTTACAGCAAGATACACACATAGAATAAAACTACAATTGCGGGCAAACGGCCGGTGGATCCGGGTAAGGTAGGGCTTGTTTTAATCAGTGTCTCCCGCACTATCCATCAGTACCTGTGGATAGTGAGGGAGAAAATATCTGACAGTTTTCCTTAAAGTTGCGAGCCGGAAGCTGTCACCTCCCCCTGCAAGCGCTAAAAGCCAGTCTTTTAGTGCTTGCTGGGGGAGGTGACAGCTTGCCGCAGCTCACATCTCATTCATTTAAAGTGCCGGTGGCCCGCAAGTCATTCAATTAACCCCTTAAGGACGCAGCCCATTTGGGCCTTAAGGATGCAGACAATTAAATCTTTAAGTTTTCGTTTTTTCCTCCTCGCCTACAAAAAATCATAACTCTTATATTTTCATCCACAGACTAGAATGAGGGCTTGTTTTTTGCATGACCAGTTGTCCGTTGTAATGCCATCACTCACTTTACCATTAAATGTATGGCGCAACAAAAAAAATACTATTTGTGTGGTGAAATTAAAAAGAAAACCGCAAGGTTTTGTTTTCACGTCGTACAATTTACGGTAAAAATGACATGTGTTCTTTATTCTTTGGATCAATATGATTAAAATGATACTCCTGATAACATAATTTTCTATTACTGTTGCAAAAATCGCAAACTTTTTAACCAAATTAGTACATTTAAAATCCCCCTATTTTGAAGACCTATAACTTTTTCATTTTTCCCCTATAAGCGGCAGTATGATTTTTTGCGCCGTGATCTGTAGTTTTTATTGATACCATATTTGCTTATATAGAACTTTTAGTCAATTTTTTATAAATTTTTTGGGGAATAAAATGTTATTAAAAAAAGCTATTTTACTTTATTTTTTTTTTACGTTCACGCCGTTCACCGTACATCACCGTACATCATTAACATTTTATTTTAACAGCAGATATTTACGCACGTGGCAATACCAAATATGTATATAAAATATTTTTTTTAACACTTTTTGGGGGTGAAATAGGGAAAATGGGACAATTTAAATTTTTATTGGGGGAGGGTTGTTTTTACATTTTTTACATTTTTTTTATTTATTTTTTTAACTTTTATTTTTACACTTTAATAGTCCCCATAGGGACTCGATTGCTAATACTGTTCAATGCTATGTATAGGACACAGCATTGCTCAGCATTATCTGTCATCTTCTGCTCTGGTCTGGGGGAAGGCAGATCAGAGCAGAAGATGCCAGGAAGGCAGGGGAGCCAGGTGAGGGGACCTCCTTCTGCAGTGCCGCGATGCTGCAGATGCCGTGATCTGTATTGAT